>NW_022196897.1:82761219-82771260 GCF_008632895.1 Mastomys coucha
ATCTGCTTTGATGTGGAGGTCCCTGATCCACTTGGACTTGAGTTTTGTACAAGGGGAAAGGAGTGGATAGATTTGCATTTTTCTACATGTTAACTGCCAGTTGAGCCAGCACCATCTGTTGAAAATGAAGGTACTTAGTGCTATTTATTTTCTGCTTAGCACTGCTTTCATTTTGTCCTGTAAGTTTGGCTATGCTGTGCCTTCATTTTCATTAAATTCTATAAAGTCTTTCATTTCCTTATTTACTTCTCCTCTGACCAAGTTATTGAGTAAGCTTTGTTCTGTATTTATGAGTATATGGACTTTCTTATGTGTTTCTTGTTATTGATGACCACACTAAGGCTGTGGTGATCTGGTAGAATTCATGGGATTACTTAAATATTCTTTTATTAGTTGAGCCTTGCTTTGTGTCCAATTATATGGTCAATTTTGGAAAGTTACCATGAGGTGCTGAGAAGAACATTTTGGGTGAACTGTTCTGCATGTATCTTTTAAAGCCATTTTGCTCATAACTTCTGTTAATTTCATTGTGTCTCTGTTTAGTTTCTGTTTCAATGACCTGTTCATTGGTGAGAGTGTTTGTTGGATTTTCCCATTCTTATTATGTGAGGTTCAGTTTGAACTCTACTAAAGTTTCTTTTGCAGATATGTGTGTCATTGCATTTGGGGTATAGATGTTCAGAATTAGACTTTTATTGGTGAATTTTTTCCTTAATTAGTATAAAATATTCTTCCCTATCTCTTTTGATAACTTTGGGTTGAAAGTCTATTTTATTACATATCAAAATGGCTACTCCAGCTTGTTTGTTTGGATCATTTTCTTAGAAAACATTTTTTACAGCCTTTTCCTCTGAGGTGGTGTCTGTCTTTATTACTTAGATGTGTTTCCTGTATGCAGATGATTGCTGTGTCCAATTTATGTATCCAGTCTGTTAGCCTATATGTTTTTATTGGGAAATTGTATCCATTGATGTTGAGAGATATTAAAATTCAATGATTATTGATTCCTTTGATTTTTGTTCTTAGAGGTGGTATTCTGTTTGTGATAGTCTCTTCTTTTGGGTTTGTTATGAGATTATTAATTTCTTGTGTTTTCTTGAGTGTAGTTACCCTCCTTGTGTTGGAGTTTTCCTGTTAGTATCCTCTGTAGGGATGAGTTAGTAGAAAGATATTGTTTAAATTTTGTTTTGTCAGGGAATATCTTGGTTTCTTCATGTATTGTGATTGACAGATTATCTGGGTATAGTAGCTTGGGCTGGTGTTTGTTTTCTCTTTGGATTTGCACAATGTCTCTCTAGTATCTTCTGGATTTTAGAGTCTTTTTTGAGAAATCTAGTGTAGTTCTGATAGATCTGCCATTTTATGATACTTGGTTAGTTCCCCTTACTACTTTCAATATTCTTTATTTGTTCTGTGTATTTAGTGTTTTGCTTATATGTGTTGGGAGGCATATCTTCTGTTCCAATCTTTTTAATGTTCTGAAGGTTTGTTGTAAGTATATGGGCATCTCTGTCTTCAAGTTCTGGAAGTTTTTTCCTGTGATTTTTGTTGAAGATGTTTTCTGGCCCTTTGAATTGAACATCTTCACTCTCTTCTATTCCTACTATTCTTAGGTTTGGTCTTTTCATTGTGTCCTGAATTTCCTGGATGTTTTGGGTTAAGAGCTTTTTGTACCTTCTATTTATTTGCTTTGATTGTTGTGTCAATATATTCTATGGTATCTTCTATGTCTGAGATTTTCTCTTCTATCTCTTTTATTCTGTTGATGATGCTTGCATCTGTTGGCTCCTGATGCATTTCCTAGGTTTTCCACCACCAGAGTTATTGTTTCTAATTCCATTTTTAAGTCTTAAATGCTTTTGTTCAACTCCTTCACCTGTTTAATTGTGTTTTCCTGTATTTCTTTAAGGGAGTTATTTGTTTCATCCTTAAGGGATTCTATCTGTGTTTCCCTATTTCCCTTGTTTTTTAATTTTTTTTATTATTATTCTTTTATACACTCCATATTTTGTTCTCCCACACACGATCCACCCTCCAACTGTTCCACATCCCATACCTCCTCGCTGCCCCCACCTCCTACCTCACCTGACCTCCAAACTCCCTGGGACCTATAATCTCTTTGAGGGTTAAGTGCATCATTTCAGAACAGACACAGACACAGAAGTCTTCTACTGTATATGTATTGGTGGCTGGCAAATGCTGTCTATTTGGTGGTCCAGTGTTTGAGAGATCTCAGGGGTCCAGATTAATTGAGACTGCTGGTCCTCCTATAGGATCATCCTTCTCTTCAGCTTCTTTCAGCCTTTCCTAATTCAACAACATGGGTCAGCTGCTTCTGTGAACTGATTGTGTGAAAATATCTCCATCTGACTCTTTCAGCTGCTTGTTAGGTCTTTCAGAGTGCAGTCATGATAGGTCTCTTTTTGTGAGTGCTCTATAGCCTTAGGAATAATGTCAGGCCTTGGACCTGCCCTTGAGCTGGATCCCACTTTGGGCCTGTCACTGAACGTTTTTTTTTCCTCAGGCTCCTCTCTATTTCCATCCCTGTACGTCTTTAAGACAGGAACAATTGTAGGTTAGAGATGTGAATAATACTCGAAGTGTTAGCTAGATTAATAAGACAATGAAAAGAGATCAAGGGGATACAAATTGGTAAAGAAGAAATAAAGGTGCCACTATTTTCAGGTGATATGATAGTATACATAAACAACCAAAAAAATTCTACCAGAGAACTTCTCCAGCTGATAAACAACTTCAGTAAAGTGGCTGGATATACAATTAAGTCAAATAATTCAGTAGCCTTCTTTTATACAAAGGATAAACAGGCTGAGAAAGAAATTAGGGAAACAACTGCCTTCACAATAGCCACAAATAATATAAAATATCTTGGGGTAATTCTAACCAAACAAGTGAAATACTTGTATGACAATAACTTCCAATCTCTCAAGAAAGAAATCGAAGGAGATCTCAGAAAATGGAGCGATCTCCCATACTCATGGATTGGCAGAATTTACTTAGTAAAAGTGGCCATCATACCAAAGGTAATCTACAGATTCAATGAAATCCCCATCAAAATCCCAACACAATTTTCCTGTATTTCTTTAAGGGAGTTATTTATGTTCTCCTTTAAGTCCTCTATCACTGTCATGAGATGGGATTTTAGGTCAGAATCTTGATTTTCAGGTGTGCTAGTGTATCCAGGCCTTGCTGTGGTAGGAGAACTGGATTCTGAAGTTGCCAAATTATATTAGCTACTGCTGCTTATGTTCTTGTGCTCGCTTCTCACCATCTGGTTATCTCTTGAATTAACTGGATTCATTTCTCTAGCTCTAGCCTTTCCCTCCTTGAAGGCAGGTAGAACTCTATTCTCTGGGTTAGCTCAGGCCTCCTGGGAGGCAGACAGTGCTCTGTCTGGTTAGAGATGGCCTCATGTAACCTTGGTTAGGGGAGGATGCCTGTGTCCCTGGTTAATGCAGACTTCTTGGGAGACAGGAGAGTTGTGTTACAGCAGACATCCTGGAAGACAGACAGGCTCTGGGGGGAGAGAAAGGGAGAGAAAACGAGCACCTGACCTGCCCAGGGCAGAGCTGCAGATATTAAGAAGAGGTGTCCACTGGCAGAATATACAGGTCATGCCTGAGCTAGGCTCTGAGGGGACCCCAGCTAGGGCATGCATTGGCCAGGGTCTCACCTATGTCCCTGATTAAGGCAGTTCTCCTGAGAGACAACTGTCTCTGGTGTAGGAGAGGGGCAGTAGAACCAGATCTACCCCTGGGCAGTGTTACAGACTGGAAGCTGCAACAAGTATTTAGCATAACAAAAGGCCAAACTTCAACAGAAACGTGATTTCAGCTTGTGGTCAGAGGCACTGCATTCCTGTTGTTATTAGTTGTGATAGCTATCCACAGCAGATACTACTTCAAGAATATATCTTGAGTGAGAAAACTGAAAGGTCAACTATAATGCTGCTAAAGCATTCCAATAATTCTTCACTTATATGGACTGCTTTAGGTATTTCTTTGATCAATACAATGTGATACTAATGGTTTATGGAAATATTCTCCTGTGTTGAGTTTCTATTTTTTGATTATTATATCAACACTTCTTGTTTTGTCTTTTTAAATGGAATTCCCAATTGTGTACAAAGCAAAACTCTGTATTTATATCTCTTCTTTTCTCTTCCATTTCTTGGTCTCTTTCTCTTCTACTTTTTTTTGTCCGATTCACATGTGTTAGTTTATTTGTTTTATGTTATCTTATTTTATATATTATTATCCCTTAGATGACTGCTTGTTTTCTAATGAGAGAAACAGCATGGATCTGGATGGAAGGAAAGGTCAGGAGGGACTAGGCATAAAGGGAAACCACTAATCAGATATATTGTATGAATCAAAGTATTTTAAATAACAGAAAAATAAACAAAAACATTTATACTTAACCTTTATATATAACCTTTATATATAACCTGCATACATCTATCTATCTATCTATCTATCTATCTATCTATCTATCTATCTATCTATCTACCTAAACTTGAGTCATCTGGAATATTTCCCAGGATTCTCTACTGTGTACTCTATTGATGAACTAAGGTAATAACTCAGAAGTGTTAAGGATCACCTGGCTTATGGTTTATCAATCTTTAAATTAGACTGATTCAACTGGGTAATAAGGATAATGATGATACATGCTTAGGTAGAGCATAATGGAAGGATAAAGAGGATACTCCCTCTGCTTCTGTAGGTGTCAAAGAATGTTTATTAGCCAAGTAAATTATGCACCACTTTACATAGTGTCATTAAGCATGTAAAAACCAGGGGTAGTTATGAAACTATATCAATTAGGTGCTGCACATCCCAGGGAAGTAAGTAGTTTGAAGAAATCTGGGTCACTGGAAAAGCCAAATTTCTTGGAAGTATATTTTTAAACCAAGGCTTCAGAGATATTTTTATTCTACTGAAATATTTCATATTCTACAGAATATGTTTGCATTTTAATTCACTTTAAGAATGGGCTCAAAGTATATATAGATAATAATGATATTTATAAGCAAATGAGTCTGGGAGAAGTTTTTCCCTTTTAGAATCTAGGAGGAAAGCTGTAAGGAAGAAGATATGAATGAGGATTAATAAAAAATTAATTTTTTGATTAATTGATGATATTTTAACTAACAGGATAAAATGGTGGCAGTGTTTAATTGAATCAGAATTATTTGGTTGTTGGTAGGTTTCTTGTTTAGCAAAGCAAATGTCATACTGATCAAAGTACAGTTTTTATTTTTTATTAAATATTTTCTTTATTTACATTTCAAATGTTATCCCCTTTCCTGGTTTCCCTTCCAAAAAACCCCATCCCATCCCCCTTCCCCCTGCTCACCCACCCTCCCACTCCTGCCTCCCTGTCAAGCATTCCCCTCCACTGAGGCATCAAGCCTTCTCAGGACCAAGAGAAGACTCTCATTGATCTCCAACAAGACCATCCTCTGCTACATATCAGCTGGGGCCATGATTCCTTCCATGTATACTCTTTGGATGGTGGTTTAGTCCCTGGAAGCTCTGGGAGTACTGGTTGGTTCACATTGTTTTTCCTGCTATGGGGCTGCAAACTCTTTGAACTCCCTAATTCCTTCAGTCATTTTTCTAGCTCCTCCATTGGGGATCTTGTGCTCAGTCCAATGGTTGGCTGAGAGCATCTACCTCTGTATTTGTCAGGCACTGTCATAGCCTCTCAGGAGACAGCTATAACAAGCTCCTGTCAGCAAGCACTTGTTGGCATCCACAATAGGGTCTGGGTTTGGTGACTATATGGAATGGATCCCCAAGTGGGGCAGTCTCTGGATGGTCTTTCCTTCAGTGTCTGCTCCTCACTTGTCTCTGTATTTCCTCCCATGGGTTCTTTGTTTCTGCTTCTAAGAAGGACTGATATATCCATACTTTGGTCTTCCTTCCTCTTGGGCTTCATTTGGTCTGTGAATTGTATCTTGGGTATTCCAAGCTTCTGTGCTATTATCCATTTATCAGTGAGTGTATAACATGTGTTTTCTTTGTGACTGGGTTACCTCACTCAGGATGATATTTTCTAGTTCCATTCATTTGCCTAAGAATTTCATGAAGTCATTGTTTTTAACATCTGAGTAGTATTCCATTGTGTAAATTTACCACATTTTTTGTATCCATTCATCTGTTAAGGGACATCTGGGTTCTTTCCAGCTTCTGGCTATTATAAATAAGGCTGCTTTGAACATAGTGGAGCATGTGCCCTTATATCACAGGTTTGAGCATTTTCTGGGTATATATGCCCAGGAGTGATATAGCTGGGTCCTATGTCCAATTTTCTGAGGAACCGTCAAACTAATTTCCAGAGTGGTTGTACCAACTTGCAATCCCACCAGCAATGGAGGACTGTTCCTCTTTCTTCACATTCTCTCTAGCATCTGCTGCCACTTGAGTTTTTTATCCTAGCCATTCTGATTGGTATGAAGTGGAATCTCAAGGTTGTTTTGATCTGCATTTCCCTGATGGCTAAGGATGTTGAACATTTCTTTAGGTGCTTCTCAGCCATTTGGTATTCCTCAGTTGAGAATTATTTGTTTAGCTCTATATCCCATTTTTAATAGGGTTATTTGGTTCTCTGGAGTCAAACTTCCTGAGTTCTTTGTATATGTTGGATATTAACCCTCTCTTGGATGTAGAGTTGGTAAGATCTTTTCCCAATTTGTTGGTTGCCATTTTGTCCTATTGACAAATGTCCTTCACCTTATAAAAGCTTTGTAATTTTATGAGGTCCCATTTGTTAATTATTGATCTTAGAGCATAGGTTCTTGGTGTTCTGTTCAGAAAAAATTTCCTCTGTGCCCATGTGCTCAAGGTTCTTCCGCACTTTCTTCTCTATTTGCTTCAGTGTATATGGTTTTATGTGGAGATCTTTGATCCACTTGGACTTGAGCTTTGCATAAGGAGATAAGAATGGATTGGTTTGCATTCTTCTGCATGCTAACTGCCAGTTGAACCAGCACCATTTGAAAAAAAAAAAAAAGAAAAGAAAGGAAATAAAAAACAATAACAACAAAAAGAAAATACTGTCTTTTTTTCACTGGAAGGTTTTAGCTTCTTTTTCAAAGATCAAGTGACCATAGGTGTGTGTGTTCATTTGAATCTTCAATTCTATTGCATTGATATATCTGTCTGTCAAAGTACCAATACCATGCAGTTTTTGTCACTATTGCTCTGTTATACAGCTTGAGGTCCGGGATGCTGATTCTAACATAAATTCTTTTATTGTTGAGAATAGTCTTTGCTATCCTGGGTTTTCTGTTATTCCAGAAAAATTTGATAATTACCCTTTATAACTCTATGAAGAATTGAGTTGGAATTTTGATGGAGATTGCATTGAATTTGTGTATTGCTTTCAGTGGCATGGCCATTTTTGCTATATTAATCCTGCCAATCCTCAAGCATGGACTTCTTTCCATCTCCTGAGGTCTTCAATTTCTTTCTTCAGAGACTTGAAGTTCTTGTCATACAGATGTTTCACTTGTTTGGTTAGAGTCACACCAAGGTATTTTATGTTGTTTGTGACTATTGGGAAGGGTGTCGTTTCCCTAAGTTTTATCTCAGCCTGTTTATTCTTTCAGTATAGGAAGGCTACTGATTTGTTTGAGTTTATCTTATATCCAGCCACTTTTCTGAAGTTGTTTATCAGATTTAGGAGTTCTCTGGTGGAATTTTTGGGTTCACTTAAGAATACTATCATATCATCTGCAAATACTTTTAATTTTTTAAGTGGTTTGTTGATGTTAGGCAAAGTGACAACCTGTTAGGTTTGAACAAAGATCATCAATTTAATCATTAGTGTTGTCACTTAATAGGGAAATGACATAATGGACACATTTTTAACCTTTCAATACCTCAATTTCTTCACATAGAAAATAGGAATAAACTGCCCTTATTTAGGATTACTCAAAAGTTAAGTATTCTATCACATGCAGTACTTCATTCAGTATCAATGTAGCCACTAAATATCATTGTAATATTATGTACAAATACTTGTAGTTTGGACAGTTATAAAAAATTTGTGGAAAATGTTATCTTCCAATTTATTAGTCTCAAGATAGTGACTCTTTTTCAACCTACAGTCATGAATTTTATTGAATCTTACTATCATCTTGACTTTGAAAAATTTCTGTACTCTCTTTTGTTTTAAAATGTTTTACTTCTTCCTGAAACCTGAAATTCAATGTGGTGTTCTTTGCTATGAATCTGCCTCTATCACTCCAGTAGGCATTGTAATCCTTGTTATTCTCCCTTTGTCCCCAATTAAGCTATATGCCAAATTTGTAGAGATTTTCTTTCTATTCATCCTGTTTTCAAAAATGTTCAGGATTCAGTAGATTTTGTCTACATCTGGTTTATGCAGAACCTTAATGACAGGCAAGAAATATAAAAATGAATCTGTAAATATCTCCGAAACATTCTAGGTCATTAATTATCAAATATTTACCAAGTAACATATTCTGTCCCTTTTGCTTTCACTAAAGCATTGAGACAAATACTATCATAATTTTATATGGTAAATTTAAGAATACTAAGTTTGCTTGGCTGAAATGAACTCTGCCATTGTTACATAGCTAGAATTTTTGGCCAGGTTGCACCCAAGAACCTATACACATTCTGTTCACCTGAAGTTCTGAGTTTTTTGTCCCAATGAACAAGAAAGAAAATAAATGTGATTTTAAAAACCCTGGAGGACAAATTAGAGTTTTTATTCTTCCTCTCTTTGGCAAATGAGATCTCTCAAATACGTTTTCCTCCAAGTAAGAATTTGACCTACTTTAATGATGTCTCCTTTTTTGCCTTTCCAATGCCTTACCAAATGAAATTTATGAATGTAATTGATAAAGATATTCTGTAATTTCATATAAGGAGAGTTTCCATTGATGTATCTAACTATCATCCTATTAAGTATATAACTTTTTTGCTGAATCAAATGATAGTCCAGCTTCTTAACTGTTTGTAGCCTAAAGAAGAGAAATGCCATATAGCCCAATAGCACTTATAAGTCTGCTTAAAAATTGCCAGGATACTAGATAACTTTTAGAAAAGCAGATGGTATCAGCAAGAAGGTAAAATGTTTCTCAGTATATACTGCTTATTTTTATTGCGTGTTTACCATGAACTGGATTCAGAGGATAAAAAAAATAGCTATAGTCCATGTCTATGTAAAGATACAATATCTGAGGGAATCAATATATACTTAACCTACCATGTTATTTAAAAACTGCTATGATATCTACAAAGTAATATGTGTCTTAAGTCGCAATAGTTTAATTATTTCTTAAGACATTATAAAAATGTTCAAAAAGAAAGTGATATCCACTGAGGCTTTCAATATTCTGTAACATACGATGCGGGGAAGCATACTATGTAGAAGGCACAGTCAATCTTTGTATATGGTTCCTAGCGTCTTGTGAACAAACACTATTATAACCTTTGTGCATCATTTGTTAGGAGACCAGAAGGCAAAATGTCAGCAACTACTTATAATATAATATGTTAGTTGATGACAGTTATGAATAATTGGGTTTTTTTTTTGTACAAGAGAAGCAATCCATTAGAGTTGAAGAAGTCAGGAAGAGCCTCGTAGTCAACATTCCACATGACTTATTTCAAATAAAGCACATAACTTATGTCAGTAGGTAATAGAAATAGTGTGTTTATTTTGAGGCATATCTTATTAAAGAAGATAGGACATACATAAGACAAAAGATCATGGCATAATTTTACATAATTCATATACCACAGAGATACATTTTTTAAAAATGCTAGAACTAACAATGAGAAAGTTTGATATGTTATGGAATGTGTCCTATTGTTTTCAGTGGTATGGAGGAAATATTTCAAAGACTGCCAATTTTTTTCTGAAAAACCTCTGACACTGAGCTAGAGAACAATTTATTGGTGACATCATGCCTTCTTTGATTTCCAATAGAGTAGTATTTGAGATAATATAGTAGACACAAAAGAATACTTTCATGTTATAAAG
>NW_022196897.1:82771345-82772656 GCF_008632895.1 Mastomys coucha
TGATTTCCAATAGAGTAGTATTTGAGATAATATAGTAGACACAAAAGAATACTTTCATGTTATAAAGTATACACACACATACACACACACGAATGAAGGTGATTTAAACGTAATAGACAAAAAACAGGAGAGACAGAGCCCCATCTGGACATCTCTTGTCACCAAATGAAGCTTCTAGTCCTGAAAATGGGCTATATCTTATTGAATTTTTCACCAAAAGGGTCTCACAGAACTGCACTTTAAACCCAGGCTGTTGCAAAGAATATAAATTGCTCTTTACAAACTGATAGCAAGACTCCAATGCAATATACAATTCCTATACATTTTTTTTTAAATAGAGAAGCTAATCTGGTGCCTACATAGGGCCTTTACCCCTACATTCAAGCATCTTTAGGGGAAGAAGCTATTCTGCATGCTGCCAAAAGAGAAACATAAACAGGAACCTACTCATAAATCCTTCAATCTACAATGGTGTTCTGTCTGCAAGATGTGCTAGTGCACGATGACACAAAGTTTGTGGCAATAGCCAACCAATATCTCATTTGAAGTAAGGCCCACTCTATATACAATGGGAAACATTCTGAGAGTAAATACCTCAGAGATTTAGGGTAAAAACAAGTAATGACATTCTACTAAAAGAACAAAGGAAGAAAATAACCCCTAATGACATTCTGCTATATTAGTAGATCAATGTCTTGTTCATCTATCATAAAATATGGGGCAAATACAAATACCCACTGCCAGAAAATATGAAGAGAATAAAAGACATTGGAACATTCAACCCTATGCCCAATGCTGTCAATAAATTATTTTCCTAAGATTTCAGGAACTCCTGCAGAAGAAAAGGCAGAAAACATCTAAGATATAGAAGGCAAGGAGGACACACAAAAGAAAAGGAAAAGAAGAGAAAAGAAAACACAAAAGAAAAGGAAATGAAACCCTGTAAATTAACAGGATCAGTGTTTATATGAACCACAGAAACAGAGGGAGCATATAGAAGGCCTCACTGGTCTGCATCAGATGGGATTGTAGGGCTGAAAAGAGAAGAGGAGACATTCTTTTATCCCCAACCCAGAAGCAATCTCCAGTTGACAACAAGCTGTAAAAACAAAAATGAAAACAAACAAACAAACAAAATCCCACTCATCTAGAAACAAGCTCTTCTTAGGAGTAGGATGTATCAGAGTTCTTAAATTTTTTAACATAAAATATCATATTTTCATTTTATTTTTATTTATATTTTTCTTGACCATATCCTACAAGTAATTTGTGTACATATTATAGCTTCCAGTTTAGTGTTTTTACTGGAAA
>NW_022196897.1:82772667-82781205 GCF_008632895.1 Mastomys coucha
CTTGACCATATCCTACAAGTAATTTGTGTACATATTATAGCTTCCAGTTTAGTGTTTTTACTGGAAACCTGGATGGGCAGACAAATAAATACCCACATATATATTTGTTTCTTCTGCCTTTCTTGATCCTTTTTCCTTCTGTTTGTTTGTTTGTTTGTTTTATCCTATAAAGATGTATTTTTTGTTTTCTTATTATATTTTACTATATTTTATCTCTTAAAAGTCTATTTGATTTCTAATGAGAGACAGAAAGGGAGTGGATCTGAATATGAGAGGGGATAGGGAGAGGCTGGAAGGAGTAGAGGGAGAAGAAACTGAAATCAAGATATATTATATGAGAGAAAAATCTATTTTCAGTTAAGGAAAAAAAGAAAAAAGGTGATGGGTGATAAGGGACTCTGAAGTTTAGTTTTCTCAGACATTACAACAGTGAACTAACGATTCTTGTCCTGGTCTGGTTCATAAGGCCACTGTCAAGATTATAGTCAAGATGATGATCATCTCCCAGGAATATGGAAGTCTTATTGTGAAGGAGAAGTAAAGGAGTAAATCTGGGCAATGAATGCCATGAGATTGAGTATCTTTCAGTAATGAGGCACATAATACCCCGGTTCACCAGGTCCAGGCCCCAGTTAAAAAAAAAAAAAAGTACTATTCTGGGACACAATTGATTTCTACCTGGAACCTCACTTTCTGTTGTGGCTGATCAGTTTCTCTAAACTTCCCCCAATTTAGAAGAGTCTAAGGAGTCAGAAACAGACCTCTCATATTCTGCCAGTTCTTCTTACCTTGCCGTGGTGCCTCAGTAGAAGAAGTGAGGATAGCATTGGAGCTAACCAGCAAGACAAATGAAAGACTGAAGACTGGAAACATTGAGAAAATTACTTAGAAAAACTCACCTAGGAATTTAAAAATCCTGGGAATTAGTCCAAATCCAGCCTTAGAGCTCTGCACCTGAAATTGGTTTTTCTTTTCCATCCCTCCTGTCTTCTCTGAAGTACAAATTCCAGAATACTTACCCAGAATAAATTTTACATCAATATACTTTTATATAAATTACCATCATATTATTCTTCTATGTGTTTGACATTGCCATGTAGCCCTTATATTTAAAACAAGTGAATAACAGAAGTTGTTCCTACCTATTAATGTAGCATACATACTTATTTCAAGATGGCAAAGGTTAAAAAAAAAATACTTGAATGCTTGTGATGAGAAATACCAATAAAAAATTGTAACAGTTATTGAAGATTGATTATATAAAGTATAATATTAAAGGACTGAAAAACATCGAAAGAAGGCCATATTTGTTGGTTTCTAAAGATATTTAGTATCTAATGAATTTTCTAAACCATAACGGACTTTTGGCTTACAAATGTGATTTATTTTATTTGGTAAGCACATGGGATTTCTACAAACAGAAAACAGCTAGTATTGCTAACTGAAAGAGAGAAGGCAGACATGAGGGAGAGAAGAAAAGCATGATGGACATTTATGCTTAATTTTATAATTATGAAATATTTTATTATACATTGCATTGCATACTTATAATTTGTGTTCAGTTGAATTAAAAGCAGACCATATTGAATAATATCTAAGATTATTTGCAGCTTCCAAATCTAACATTTGAAATTAGAAAACTAAAACTATTTTCAACGCAGATATGCTGCTTCTCAGCAAGGCTGGACGGACGAAAATCAGCATAGTACTGTGGGTATAGAAAATGTACATGCGTGGGATGATTTTCCAATGTGACGGCTGGAGGGAGGAATCTGGTCAAAGGCTGATCCTTAGCATATGGCCTCACAGGTTTCTCGATATGCATACACAACACATTCTTGGCAAAGTCAAGGGTAGACCGGAAAATGATTCATTAAGCTTTTGTGGTTGCTGTGCTGTAGATGTGTACCAAAAATCTACATCTTGTGTATGACAACTTATGCTCCAGCCTTCATGTAACAAAATTCTTCCAAGGAGACAAACAAAAACTACATATGCAGGGGCAAAGAGCTGAGCCTACAGATTGTACACTCAACAGGAATAGGATTGTTCCAACAATATAACTTTTAGAAGAAAAATTTTGTAATTAACAATAATATTCTTAAGTAGGAATTTACTCCTACACAGACTGTGGCTAAGTAGCATGTTAAAATCCTAATTTGTCATTTGTGTTTCAGGTGGAGTATGGTATTGCATAACATTTTATTTACAGCTAGAAAATATTCCCATCCCCAATAAATACATTTTAAACATTTAATCACTTTTATATATTTTGTCAAGCTAAATAGTAACCCATCTACAAAAGTTTATCTGTGGATGCCTTAGTCCAGGCTCTGGTGCTTTAATATAGTAGACAATATTCTAGAAATAATTTTAAATTATTTGAATTATATAGGAAATAATTTCCTTCTGTTTCCAACTTTGGAGATAAAGAAGTGTGAGACATTGTTTTAGCATCATGTGAGGGCTTAGGCCTTCACCTCATGGCAAAAGACAGAAGAAGAGGGTGTTAAAAAGGAGGTAACCTCATTTTGTATAAACCTGATGAGCTGTTGATCAACTTAATCCTGCAAAAGCTAAGTACTCTTGTATAAAAGAATATAATTTCTAGAGAAACATGTTAATATGTATTTTAAGCAAATCCTTTTATTTATGCTTAAAAGTATCATATATTAAACGATATGTTATTATCTTATCTGTCCTCATTACTTCTCTCCTGCTACCCTCGGATATATCTGCGTTTCACTCAAATTTATGGATTTTTCTATTCATATTTTTATCATCATTATTAACAATAGACAAGCTAATCTAATTAGTTCTATGTGAGAATAAATGTATAGTAATTCATTGGCGATGCAAAACCTCCCAGTAGTTACATCACCAAAGAAAGGCAACTCATCTCTCAGTACTCATCAATTCCCAACAGCACTTTAGCTACTACAGAGGCCTCAGAAGTCCCTTCTATCTATGGTAAGTGGTTTACATGACCTGAACTGAGGAAGGCCTTGTTTAGGCTACCACATCTGCTTCAAATTATTATGTACACCATCCGTGTCTTGTTAAACACAGGGTTTTTTTATTAGATATTTTCTTTATTTACGTGTCATATGATTTCTCCTTTCCCAGTTTCCCCTCCCAAAAAACAAAACAAAACAAAACAAAAATAAAAACAAAAACAAAAACAAAAAACAACAATAAGAAAAACCCCTGTTCCTTCCCCTCTCGCCACCTGACCCTCTTCCACTTAGTGGCCCTGGCATTCCCCTACACTGGGTCACAGAACCTTCATACGGCCAAGGGCCTCTCCTCCCATTGATGACCAACTTGGCCATGCTCTACTACACACATACTGCTGGAGCAATCAGTCCCACCATGTGTACTCCTTGGTTGGTGGTTTAGTCCCTAGGAGCAGAATTTTAACAGCTTCCCTTCTAATCCTGAGATTTTGTTAATCTTAATTAACCTAGTCAGTTTTAAAGGCTTCACTTTACAATACTGGCACCAAAACAAGTTTCAACAAGAATTCTATAGCTTGCACATTATATGAGAACTGTATCAGTAGAGCAGACTAGAGTTAGCTAAAGAATGAAGAGAAAATTTCTATGTGCTGAAGCATGTATATTGTTAGAGTACTAGAAGATTGCATTAGTTAGTCTATTCCAACTTAACTAATATTTTGTATAGGTTTGACCAGCAAATTCTAGAAAATATGTTTGATTTTTTCATCCAAGATATCATACTTGTTTATATAGCAGATTTTACTGTTTTCTTTCTTTTCTAACTAATTATAGAAGATCCTTAAATCCCTCACTCAATTATTTATCCTTTTTATGGTTTCCACATCTAAGTGCCCAGATAGAATTTTTCTTTTGTCTCTTCAAGGCCTATACCTTAGTTAATCACAGAACATTTTCAATAACCTGAGATAAAAACTTTTCAACACTAAACTCAAGGCAAGGGCTGACTTTAGGTATAGGCACCCTGGATTTGAACTTTATCTGCAATAATAGCCATATAAGTAAAACTATTTCATTCATTTCAGTTCATTGACTATGCTGTGTTCTGTGTCTGTGTTACTGATTTCACACAACAGGAATATAAATTTATTTCCTAAACCAGAAATGTGGAGCTGTTTTTTTTTTAATTGATTTTTGTTATTCTTAAACATTTTCTTCCAAGCTTGTTAATTACTTTTCTTCAGTGGCTAATGCCATTATTTAAATTCTCATATTCTAACCTACAGTTATTATCCAAATTATTCTATTTTCTACCCAACTGGTCCATCTTGTTCAGGTATGCATGTCTGTGTGTCTGTGGTGTGAATGTGTATGATGGCTCACAAATATGCTCATTACATTTCATTTCTTTCCTCATACTATCAGTGAGATCTCTTAATTTTTGTTCTTTTTACTTTAACTTCTCTCAATTTTAAAGCTTTAGGTATTCTAAACCAGTGATTCTCAGTTTTATTAATCCAATTTTTAAATGTAGTAAATAAATGTTTAGTCTTTTTAAAACAATGTAAATTTTTACTTATTTTTTTCTTTCTCACTTTATTATTTTAACTACTAGTGTTTACTCCAACAAAAGTAGAAACTTAGAATTTTAGATTATACCATTTACTTTTATAAACAACCAAATAAAATACATGACTGAACATATGAAACATCTTTCTCATTCATCCTGAGATTTTCTTATTAGGATATAACTATTTACTGCATTTATTTTTAATATCACTTCATAATAAGTTTGTTCTTAAATCTATGTATATTTTAGTCACTAGAGATATTTCCTAGGTAGATGAACTAATTTTCTATAGATCCTCAAAACTTGGTTATTGTGCAAAAACAAGTTTATTTTCCCAGTTTTGTGAATATGTAAAGCAAAACACCATTCTAATCACTTAAAAAGTCTCTATTATATGAAGATATTAAAATAATATACATTATTCTATTACAGTATTAGTGTTAGGAGTAGAAACATATACTGTTCTTTTTTATTAGGTATTTTCTTTATTTACATTTCAAAAGTTATCCCCTTTGCTGGTTTCCCCTCCAAAAACCCTCTATTCCTTCCTCCCCCACCTGCTCACCAATCCACACACTCCCACTTCCTGACTCTGGCATTCCTCTATGCTGGGGTATATAGCTTTCACAGGACTAATGGTCTCTCCTTCCATTGATGACCAACAAGGCCATCCTCTGCTATATATATGCAGCTGGAGCCATAGATCTCTCTATGCATACTCTTTGGTTGGTAGTAAATCAGTTTGGTGGCTCTTCAGAAAATTGAACATAGTACTACTAGAGGACCCAGCTTTACCACTCTTGGTCATATACCCAGAAGATGCTCCAATGCATAATAAGGACACATGATCTATGTTCATAGAAGCCTTATTTATAATAGCCAGAAGCTGGAGAGAACCCAGATGTCTCTCAGCAAAGGAATGGATACAGAAAATGTGGTATATTTACAGAATGGAGTACTACTCAGCTATTAAAAACAATGAATTTATGAAATTCTTAGGCAAATCGATGGATATAGAGGATATAATCCTGAGTGAGGTAACAAAATCACAAAAGAACACACATGGTATGCACTCACTGATAAGTGGATATTAGCCCAGAAGCTCGGAATACCCAAAATACAATTCATATGTTGTTCTTCACTGACAGCTTTCTTTGGTGATTTATAATGTTTCCACCTTTCTCTCTTTCTCCTAAATAAAAGTTCTACCATTATTTGTTAAATTGCTAAGCCAGTTCACTAAGAAGATTTTGCATATTTCTCTCTAATGTACACTGTAAATGTTAAAATTAGTCTTTTATTACCTTAGAAGAAGTTGATAACTTTATGTGGAATTTTGAATAATTATATTTATTCATGTCTGTAAATTAATGCTATGTTGTAAATATTCCCTCAACACAAGTGTGTTTATATTAGGAGGACAGATGGGTTCCTTTTTTTAAACTCTTTATGTCAAAATTTCTACCTGACATGTAACATTTCTGTGATTTCCTCTATGTTTGTTATTTCTATTTCTCTCTGTTTTTCTGAGTAATAAATATAGACGTTGAGAAGATTCTCTATTCGAAATTGCTGCTTATGTCTCCAGTTACCTGCTTCAGATTTTTATACTCTATTACAGCTTTGAATAACAAGGAATGTGTACCAGCAGTGGACAGAGCAGATGATGAAAATCCTGGATAGACTGTGTGATGGTTAAGTTAATTCTCCCCTTGATGACCTTTAGAGTTAGCAAGAGAACCAAACTCTGAGCATGTCTGTGAGAATGTGTACATTGGGTAAAGAGATGTAGGAGGATTTACTCTAAATGTAAGGGTAATCATTTCATGATTTGGGAACCGGATTGGCATAAAAATGAAAATTTGAGCTGAGCTTCAAAATTTAATGGAATCAGCTGCTTCACTTTTCTCATTTATTTCTCTTTTGTGTTATACTGTACCCTTGAAATGTGAAGCAGAATAAACCCATGACTCCTTATTTGTTTTTGTTAAGTATCTTGTTGCTTCAATGAGAAATGTAACTGATGTGTAATGAAGTGAAAAGGTTGGAGGTAGAGTAATTATCCATAAGAGACAATGAAGTTTAACCAACACTGAAGAACAGGGTAGAAAATTTAGAATTATATCAAGAGAAAATAAATTCACTTCATTGTATGTTTTTGTCAAAAAAACAAAACTTTGTCCCAAGAAAATTATTAAACTGCATTGACTGACATAGCGTCTCAGGAGGGGTGGTTACTATAGACTGGCTGTACACTTTCTGCTATGATCTGGTTTCTATAGTACTGACTTCTTTGAGTTGGCATGGGCTTCATTCACAGAAGAATCTGTTCTTCTCACATTTCTGAAAAGAGAAGAACTCACAAATTTTCCTAAGGTATCACAAGATAATTGTAAGATACAAGCCTAGTTATTGAATTTTTTTTTACCAGGCTTAATTATTTATGGCTTACCCTCTATACTGCAAAAGAAATGGGCATTTTCTCTGAGTAAAGCTATTTCTAGATTTATGAATCCTAAAAAGAGAACCAGCAATTTGATGCTATGTATCTCAATAATTCTTCATATACTGGTCCAATACAGTAACTTTCTATAATTAACTTCTGTGATGATACCCTTACTTTAACTTATTCTTTCACCATTGACTTTATACTTAGTGTATTATACAGATTTCTTTATTTTATTCATGCTAATTCACTTGAATACATATAGCTCAAATGATTTTGGTTATTTTCTGATGCTTTTCTGATATTATATCAGTTACTCTATTTTAGATTCAGTTAATTTAATAGTACTCAAATTAAATTTCTACCATATGCAAGTGATTTATTTATGAGACTGAATTTCTATAATGATAGTTCATTTAGATGTTGATTTGATGATACTGGCTATCAGTGCTATATGTAGTATATCCAAGTTTTTAAAATTTGCTTTGCAAAGTTAGTTTGGTTTTACAGTAGGCATATTATTTCAAAAATGAGAGCTGCTCACCCAAATGTGAGATAAAAGACGTGATAAAGGGGTGTGAACGAGCAAGGCAATGTTTAATGGATATTGAGAATGGTTTGTTTTGTTTGTTTGTTTATTTTTGTATAGAACTATTGTGCCCCAATAAACAATACAGATAGCTTAAAACATTGTATCTTCACTGCAGTATAAAATGTACAATGCTGCCTTGGTGACATCACGAAGTATATTAGCTACATCTGCATAGATGTACCAAAGTTCCTGAAAAGTATTTTACATATGCTCACAATTTCAGAGCATCCAGTGTATGTGTTCTTGACCTCATTTAGTTGGACAGAACACTGGATTAGTAGGCCATAACAAAGTTGATTTTTTTCTCATGAAGACAAGGGACACAGAGTGAAGGTTCAAAATGAGGGGAGGGGCAAGATATGCCCACAAGGATATGCTTCTAGGTATCTAACTTTCCTAAAGGCCAAGCTACTCTTTTGCCATCTACTGAAATGTTATCATAGTATGAATTC
Source organism: Mastomys coucha (assembly GCF_008632895.1). Lineage (NCBI taxonomy): Eukaryota > Metazoa > Chordata > Mammalia > Rodentia > Muridae > Mastomys > Mastomys coucha. The sequence goes on from NW_022196897.1 coordinate 82,780,685, forward strand.
CTAAAAAAGATTAAGCTGTTGACTAGGTCAATGCTCTCATGATCTGACTGTCTATAGAAATGCCTTTATAGAAATACTCAGAACTAAACTACACTACTCTTCTAGCAGAATTAAACATTTTTATACTGATTAAAAATTTAGAATAACAAAATGCAAAATTTGTTTTTATTAATCCAAAAAATACATAGTAGATAGCCTAGGACTGAAGTCTCTGATAACTTAGTCATATATTTGAGAAGTAAAATCCATGGCTAATAATTAATACTTATAGTTATGTGTAGTTATGTAGTTACAAACTTTAAATGTACAGAGCACTCATGCTGTATTGCACTGTAAAGAAGCATTTTATTTAATTGTGTATTTTTTATTTCAGTGACAAATCACTAAAAGCAAAAATGTGAGAGTATTTCTACATGATCCCACAAGTACATTCTTTTTTTTTCCCAAAAGGAAATTTCTTAGCTATTTATTAAGCTGTTTATTTTCTTTTTTTTTTTTAGATATTTTCTTTATTTACATGT
>NW_022196897.1:82782788-82783904 GCF_008632895.1 Mastomys coucha
CCTGCCTGTCACTGTACCAATACCATGCAGTTTTTATCACAATTGCTCTGTAGTACAGCGTAAGGTCCACAAGTACATTCTTATAAACTTTTCTTTGTTAACTGAGTCAATTTAATAGCATCTCTAAGTTTTACCTAGTTTAATCCCCTAGATACCTGGTTCATTGACTTTCCCAGAGGGAAAAAGCAGGTCAAAAGGCATGAAAGAATCTCCTTTACATAAGCATTTCTCATTTCTTTTATCTTTACCCCCACTTCTAGATCTCAATGACTCTACAAATACAGATTTCTTGAAATTTAGGTATGTTGTATAGATAAGTCAAACTACCTAACTATTTATTCATTATTGAAGTTTTACTTTTAGTTGTCACTAATTTTTGTGAAAATACTGTTTTGGGGGAGGATGTTTTCTTTTGTTATGTTTTGTTTTTGCATTTTGCCTCTGCTAGTGATTACAAAGATGTATGGAGATTGGCATAAAGTTAACTCTGGAATACTCCAGGTCACATGTTCATTTTTTTTTCCTTTGTTTTGAGATGTTCTTATCATTTTAGGTAGAACCAAGTGTCCATTCTCAGCTCTATCCATGTTCACCATTTTCTCTTATTCATTAAACACAAGCTTTCTTGGACTCCTTGGATGTAAAACACATGGAAAAACCAGTAAAATATTTGTAAAATGTGACTAATGGCATGTCCTTTTAATGAACTCTTGCTTGGGTGAATACTACAGATTTCTACCAATACAACACATCATACTTGTTCCCGCATAGAACAAGTGATTCAGGTTCATTACACAAGTTTCCATACAGACTTTATTGTCACATGACAAAAAAAATGTCTGTACAGCAACTGTTCAAGAAGCGGAGGTGAAGGCCTTGAGTTCGTCTTATAAGGCATAAAGAAATCAGAAGAGTGCAGAGCTTTGCTTGAGCTGGAGCATGAGTGAAAATGTAGCTTGTATATGTATATTGTTCTCCCAAATATCAAGATAGCTGATTGAATGACCTAGGCTTTTAGTTTTCTGAAATTATGAAAGCTACTAATATAGCCACCATGTCACAGTTTAGTTAGACTCATTTTATATGTAATTAATCTTCGAAGAGAACAAACCAAAA
>NW_022196897.1:82783914-82811687 GCF_008632895.1 Mastomys coucha
ACCCATTATGTTGAACTTTCAAAACATACTACGAAATCTCTACAGGAGGAATTACTAAACTCCCTTTATAATTAACAGTCAACAAAAATGAATGGATTTTCCTAAAAGGGAAAATTAAATGGAATGTTTTGTTGATATGAGCCCCCCAGCCATGTGCTGCGGATAATGTAGTGCAGTGCACTCTCCTCTCCAGCTCACTTCTCCTCACTTGACTTCTAGTCAGAAATGGTCATAAGAAAAAACATTGTTGGATCTTCCTTTCAGCTTAGCAGCAGAGTACAGTCTCTGGGCATGAGTAGCATGCTCATACATATCATAGGGAAAATTATGAAGTGAATAAGGACCAGTAGGAAATGATTAATATTTTAGTTAAATGTTAGTGGCCAATTTTAGTGGAGTTCTATTTGAAATTTTTGAATTGTCTCAGCCATGTAAAAACTGAAAGAGGAAGTTAAGTATGTATGAGAGAAATTGAGAAATTATCATTTACATCATCAGTCTACATAAATCTACCACATGTGTTGCTAAAGTCTACCTTAAATTATAGGAGTAAAGCTAGATTTTGTAAAACTTTCCATTTGAAATTTCTAGCATTGGTGAATTTATCCAACAAATGTTAATACAATATATTTTTCATGCTTCTAATCTTAAATACACTTCTTTAATAATTTGTTCTGAATGAAAAAAAATAATTTTGATGATGCTCAGCATGGACCCTTTCAGAAACTATTATTTCCTTTTTATCAAGAGATAAAAGCATCATAGTCTAATTACTGTTCATAGACATTTTAATTCCTTGTGCCTTCTCATTTTCCTCTAAACTTGCAATGCATTGTTTAAAATTTCAGGCCCTCAATGAATAGTTTTAAATCTTCCTGTCCATTATCTTCTAAATCTCAGTTACTTCTCTTTAATCTTTAAAGCCTTCAATACTTCAAACACATAAATAGCTCAGAATTCAATCTTTATGTCTTATTCAGTTCATCACGGAATATTGATACTTGCGACACTTTTTTTTTCAGTAACTACAAAGGCCAAATGGTGACCAAACTGCTCAGATAAATTTTCATCATCTCCACTTTCTTGTAAATTAACTCTTTGAGACATGAAGTCACATGAACAAACTCTTAAGTTAAAGGATAGGGAAGCTTATCATGAGAACAAGAAGGCCATAGGATAGATATAATTGTATCAGGAAGCTACAGATTCATGTTTATTTTAGACCTGCACATAAATTTATTAAAGACAAAATGATCAAAATCTAAAGAAAAAAAAAGCCTCTTTCAAATCCAACCAGTTTGCATCTCTATTTTTCTTCAAATGTTGTATTTAAAAAAAATAAACATACAAATGATGGAGAACAAGATGGTTAGAAAAAAGAAAAGGTAGTAACTTTCACATCTAATTGGTAAAGTTGACTGATTCTAATAAAAGAAAAGCAAGCAAAAGAAAATTTTGATTTCCAGGCTAAGTTTTCTTCTTCTTATGTTTTTCTAATGATGTCCTTTGCTCCTTGACTTAGATCACACAAGAGGATATTGACACATAGAGAGATTTTCATAAGGATGTAGATGAAGTTTAATATGTGTAGACTCTTTACAGAACACCCCAAGTCACCTGTAATTAAATGCAAATATATGAGCTGCCCTTGAAGGTGTTTTACAAAAAAAATTACACGTGCATTGCTTATATATATTTTTGGGCAATCAGCACTTTTCTCTTTCACTCTATTACCCCATCCACTGTGTTCTGTATATACACTTGGAATAGAGTGTTCCATACTAAGTGAACATCCTAATACAATGAAAATTGCTTGTGGAATCTGTGCCTGGTGTGCAAACCTATTTCGTAATGTCTTTAATAACACTCTTTAGTGCTGTGACTTCACTTAAGGAATTGAATTAGCTGCTGCATTATCTATGATAGTTGGAATCTAATTAAAATCTTTTCTGAGTGATGAGACTAGGGGTTGAAAAGTTGAAGGACATACTATCAGATGATAATGAGGCTCAAAATTCACACACAAATTTTGTCATTGCTCATAAATCTTCCCTGACACTAGTAGAATTCAGTTGTTGGAATCACAGACTTACATTTATTTCTGGGCACCATCGCTTATCATAACGAGACAGAAATGTGTTAATTAGCATAACAACATAGATTTATAGTTGTGTGATAATTACAAAATTGTAGCTGATTTGACTAAATTCTAAATCTACCCGTATAGTGTCATTGCATTGAATAGAAGAACCTTATCATTTTAAAACTTGTCAGGTTTTTTTAAATGTCCTTTTGCTATCAGCTGAAGGTAACCCTTCCTTAGAAAAATCCTTCTTAGTCAAATTTTCTTCCTGTCTATTTCCTTTCATTCCCTCTTTTTATAGTCATGAATGTTCTTCTCCCCCTTCTTCTACATAGTTTATCAAATTCTGAAATCAAGGCTAAACATCCATATACTTTCTGTTCCCTTTGCCAGTGTCCTTTAGAAACACTTCATGTGTCTTTACTTAATATCTAGCTCTATTGGTACTTGACATGAACCATAGCATACATTATTATAGATGGGAATCTTCAACTGAAATCACTTTACTTAAACTATTATATACATTGTCATAAGAGATCTACAAACACTCAAAACAAGTATAGTGGAAAAGGAATATTGGGAGGAGTTAGTGACTTAAAACATTTAACCTAGTCTTCAAAGAGATTACCATTAGTACTTGACTAGTTATATCAGGAGACATGGAGTTAAATTCCTATGATCAACCACCTCATGTTCAGAAGTTGTGTTTGTTTTAGCAGGAACGTTCCTAACCCATGACGACCACTGGTTATATACTGCATCAAACTGATGGAAGAGGCACAGCAGATTTTTTTTTTATGAACTTGAGTTTTCTTGGTCTCTTGACTACTTTTATAACAGGTTTTTAAATCCTTAACTATCTCTAGGAAAAAATGGGATAGTTATATAGTGACCACTTGATAGCTGCTCACAGATTAGGGATGAGGTTTGAGAAGTCTCAATATTCCTAAGTTTTCAGGAAAATATTGAGGCAGAGCTATGACTAAATAAAGTAGCATCAGACTAGAATAGAAGGGGAACATTTTTCAGCACTGAGTGTGCTTATTTTAACTGGTGATGGTAAAAATTTTCAGTATTGAGCATGATTATTTTAACTGACTAAAATTGAGCCACCTTTTTCTTATTTGAGTAAAATATTACCTCAATATGTGTCTCTACAATATTCACAAACCAACATTTTCAAATAATTGTTCCTGTAAAGGATGATCAAGTCTGCTTTTTAATTTTCTATCTTCCAGAATGTGAGTTTGAAAAACATTTCTGACCCATTCTTTATAGTTGTTTTATAAATGAATTATAAACAAATGTATGTAAATTCCCTGACTTGAACATCCATATACGCTCCCATTATTTAGATTATTAGTGAGATTGCTCTGCATCTTCAAAGCCAGTGCAGTATCAAAAATTAAACATTCAGTGGTCAGTCATGGAAACAATAGATAGATAGATAGATAGATAGATAGATAGATAGATAGATAGATAGATAGATGTAATACTGTGCAACCTAAGCTTGTTGTGTCTATGTATTTAGGAGTATATCTACAAAGATACACTTTGTTTTGTTTTGTTTTGTTTTGTTTTGTTTTGTTTTGAAACAGGGTTTCTCTGTATAGTCCTGGCTGTCCCAGAACTCACTCTGTAGACCAGGCTGGCCTCGAACTTAGAAATCCGCCTGCCTCTGCCTCCCAAGTGCTGGGGTTAAAGGTGTGCACCACAACTGCCCGGCTTTTTTTTTTTTTTTTTTTTTTTTTTTTTTTTTTTTGGATAGATACACTTATATACACCCACTTATTTTAACTGGTGATGGTAAAACATAGAGGTCAAGAGTTTGGAGGAGAACATGGAGAGTTTGGAAGTAAGAAAGAGAGGGAGACATGACCTAATTTTATTATAATATCAAACAATATTTTCAAACTCAAATTCTGCATATCACTTTCACAAAAAATGTCAACATTGGTATAAACAGAAATTACAGGTCATAAGAAAGATTATTATTTGCAAAAGTAGTTAAATTGATTAATGAGAATAACAATAAAAGTGTTCATATAGGCACATAAGATATATGCGAGATTATTAAACATTTAGAAACATCATTTATGTTTGAACATATCTCTAACTTTAATATTTGGATAGGGTGCATTTACCTATATCTCAAACTTTAGTATCACATAAGCAAAAATCAGCTCTGATAGCAGCATTTTATGCAATGAGGATCATCGATACTATTAAAAACTGAATAAGCATGTTTTGTTTAATGGAATAAAATGACTGTGCATCACTACAGTGAAACCTTTGCTTTACTGGGATAATAGATTCTAGTTAGCTAGGGTAGAGAAATCAGTTGTAATTAGTTGGAGACTAGTATCATTGCAGTGAAGTCTACTGAGGAGTATTTGCCTAGGGTCAGCCATAAAACCTGTGGTCCTTGGGACCAGAGCTTTACCTGAAGAAGGTAGTCGAACTTAGTAGTGTAATAATGACTCATGTGGTAATAGTTTGGGTGGCATTAAAGATGAGCAAAGATGCTAAGTCAGTGAAGGTCCCAGCATATTTTAGATCCTAAGACTGGGATATCTGTCAAAGACAGAGGTAGCTGTAGATTGGAGGCATCAAAGATAAGAAGTGTATATTATGTTTGGCAGAAAGAGTGCTGAGACTACCTAAGCCCTTGGAACCCACAAAAATTATTAGTGAATCTCTGATAAAAACAAGCTATTTACACTGTTGTTTAATTTTGCTTTGGTATTATCATTGTTGTGTTCAAATTCTTCCCTGGTGGAATAAGAAAATATGTATCTTCTTTTTATTTTTGCAGGAGCAATAATAGAGTTAAGAACTCTGGATTTTTAAGACAGTCATTGTATTTTAAACTGTTGAAATTGTTAAAGACTGTGAAATTTATAAAATGATATTATGTTTTATATTGTGATATACACATAGAATTGTGGATATCAACACAGAGGAATTGGAAGTGAATTGTGATGTTGTATGTCAAGTTGACAAATGATCAGTTGTGTTTTTTAGACTAGTTTTGATAACTTGACACCACTAGGATTACCTGTAAAAATTGAACCCCAATTCAAGAATTCTACCATCATACTGGCCTGTGGGCATGTCTGTAAGACATATATATATTTTTAATTACAGATTGACATAATAGGGCCTAGTCTACAGTGAGTTTCACCACCCCTGAACTGCAGGCACTCTTGAGTTGAATAAGAAAGCACGCTGAGCAAACCATGGGGAGAAAGATAGTGAAGAGTACTTCTCCATGCTTTCTACTTCAATCCTTACCCTTAGATTCTCACATATAGCTTGTGCCATGGATTCTCTCACATATAGCTTGTGCCATGGATTCTCTCCATGGCAGGCTGCAACCTGTAACTCACAGCAAACCCTTACCTTCCTTAGCTCCTTTATATCAGTGTTTTATCACAACAGAGAAGCAATTTAAGCTAATTAGAATCAGTATGAGAAATTTTTCATGTTTTTTTTAAACTAAATAAGTTTCCTTTTAATGGCAAACCAGGAAGTAAAATAATATAGCTCCTATTATAATTGTTAATACAGTGAAATTATATCATTTTGAATTATATCAAAGAATCAATATAAAATTCCTAGTTTCATGTGTATATTCAATTAATAATTTCTACCATAGGAAATGCACTTTACAGAAGTTCTGCCTGAGAGACCATTACGGAGTAACTACCCTAACTCAGACTCCTTAAATTAATGTATGTACCCATTGCCTGCTGAAGTGGGAGACCCTAATAAGGGTGGCAAACGTTTCAACAATGCAATTTCAAATAGCCATCCACAAAGTGCATGCTGGAGAACCATATATTTATGTGAGTTCCTCCCACAAATATCAAAATATACCATAATATATTAGACTACATTTATGGTTTGCGGTTGTGCTGTACTTACAGATATCATTAGCTATTTTTGACTGTATTTAAAGACTGAATTTGGAATGCTGTGATTAAACACAGTATTTTAGTTGTATTCAAGTTCATTTACCACTACTTAAAGATTATTATGAATTATTAAAATTATTTTATATTTGTACATATGAATATACTTGTGCACACATATATACTTGAGCAACATGTGGTATGGGCCAAAAAATAAAAAATACATAAATAAATGTAAACGAGCAGGAGACATTGTCTTATTCATTCTCATCTACCTGAATTGAAGATAGCTGTAATTTGTCATGAATCAGAAATTACTACTAATGTATTGCCATATGAATTGCTGTGCCTATTGATTCAGTATTCAAGAAGACCTGACAAAATGTTAGTGTCTTGTGAGGAAAAGTGTCTGAAAGTGTATATGACAAAAAACATAATTAAGGGAAGCAGAAAGTAGTTATTAACAAGGCAAAGTGAGAAGCTGAAGAAGAGGAAGAAGCCTAGCAGAATGAGAAGCTGATGCAGAGGAAGAAGCCTAGCAGGCTGTTGTGAGGAAGTATGGTCAGTGAATTCCGTTTTAGGGATAAAGAAAAAATCCAGTTAGACATACAGGCTTCTGGCTGGAAATTAAGTGAGTGTAAAGGATTGTAGATCAATAATGCATTTTTGTGTCCCACTGTAAACCTTAAGTGATAGCTTTTTTAATCACAGCACAGAAAGCCTCCTATTTTGCCTTTCTGATCACAGACAGATCTGCTTAACTGTGTTTAGCCTCATTGGATGTTAGATAACAATTTTACCTAAGGACTGGGTATATAGAGGACTGGTTTGTCAAAACAATATTGTCACCTCAGAAGATTTTAATATAGTTTAAGAGAGGGAAAAAGCCCAGTGGATAAAGATAGTGAATAGAGATAATAATACATGGAAAAGGAACAAAGGCATTTAGACTATGTATTGAAAAGTCTACGTTCAAGAACATAAGGTCAATGCCATAGCCACAAACATGTCTTTTGATGACACCTTTGGGCATTGTACTTAGAATTTGTGAAAGAATTCTAGATAAGTGTTCATGGGCCAAATCTGACTAAAGGAGAGGATTTAATTTTTCTGTGTGTCATAATAAAATGATATATTTTGAATTTTTCATAAAATATTGACAGATAAGGAGTTGAGGTGGCTCAGTGGGTAAAGGTACTTACCTTTACCTTTGGGCTGGCAAGCCCAAAGACTTGAATTTGATCATTGGGACCTACACAGTGGAATAAGAGAACCAACTCCTGTTGACCATCTTCTTACTTCCACATTTGTGCTTTGACATAATGAGTGACATCACTGCCATGTGCATGTGTCCTTATATATGCAACTAGATACATGATTTATATATATGCATACACACATATACACACACACGCACGTGCACGTGTACACAAACACACACACACACACAGAGAAAGAGAGACAGAGAGAGAGAGAGAGAAAGAGAGAGAGAGAGAGACAGACAGACAGACAGACAGACAGACAGACAGACAGACAGACAGGGACAGAGACAGAGAAATAGAGAGAGGCAGTGAGATAGAGACAGAGAGAATGCAAAATTGAAAAACTAAAGGCTGTTTGATAGACACTTTGACTTTGGTGTCTTACATGTACATGGCTATAGATTTGAATCCTACAACCACTTGCTGCATGTCTTGTTCTCTTTCATATTACACTTTATTTACCCCTTCACTTACATGAAATTTTACTGGTCATCTGCATATTCATGTGGCTTCCTTGCATTAAAGAAAAAAAGACTGTAACCAGATTTTAGTTTGCTAGCTCTCTGATTTTATCAAGTGTTCTTATACTCCATTATATGTCATAAGTACTCTGTATGAAAGTCGATTTCCAAGAACAGTCTCTAAATGCCATTTGTTATAATAGTGTTTAGGAACAAGGCTTCAGTGATGACCCTCTATATCTATTTTATACATATAAAGTAGGTCAAACAGAACCACTTACCCTCTTGTATTCAATTCATCATTAATGTGGCTCTACTCTCTTCTTGGTATCTTCTCCTTTTCATATTAAGTATTTCTTGTCTTCTGAAAGTCTCCTGTTAGGAATTGCTTTATGATAATCACATCTCTTACCCTTCTGTAGATCTCTGCATCTTTCTGCTACATTCTGCCTTTGTATCTCAGAAATCAGATGAGAAAAATGAAGTGCACTATGCAAAAAGAAGGCACCCATTTACATTATATATTTCTGTATTTTTTTATGCATGTGTGTCCAGAAGAAATCTAGAGTATCATAAGTGGTGCAAAGTAATGTCATCGCTAGGAAGGTAATTTTAAAATATGTATAATATTAAAAGCTATAGAGAGGTGGAAACTAATTCTCATGGAAGAAAGTACCACAAATCTAGACAGGATTTTTCAGGACATCTTTTCTAAGATGGATGGAGCTTCTAAAAAGTTTTTAGTGTCAGAAGGTTAGAACTAGATGTAGTCTTTGAAAAGGGATCCTATTTAAGCCTTAATCGTACAGGTACAAAAAGCTAAGCCACTGTACTCTTTAAGAAAATGTTTGCAATGTTCAACTCAGAGGTCTTCCATCATAAAAACATCGATGACATGTACCATATGCATAGCCATGATATATATAATAACAGCCATATTCATCAGTAAAGTTTTATGTAGTTGACTAAAGGCCTTATAGCTAAGGTAGCAGAAGGACCAAAGAGGTAGAGATGGCAGCGTTATTTTCTATAAGTTTACTATCCTATCACAATGATTCTCCTCTGTTTGAAACATCCTACTTGCCGGGTAGTGGTGGTGCATGCCTTTAATCCCAGCACTTGGGAGGCAGAGGCAGGTGGATTTCTGAGTTCAAGGCCAGCCTGCTCTACACAGTGAGTTTCAGAACAGCCAAGGCTTCACAGAGAAACCCTGTCTTGAAAAAAACCAAAAAATAAATAAATAAATAAATAAATAAATAAATAAATAAAAGGAAACATCTTACTTGATTACCACCTGATTTATAAACCTTAGTTTTAGTTTAATACCTTGGAACAACAATAATAACTATAATATATAATAACAGGGGACAATATTTGGAAAGTACATTTCATTTCTGCATTTTTATTATTTTATTTCTCCATAAACAATGGATAATTATAACCAAGTCATTCATTTCACATTATCAATTTCAAATATAAAAGCAAGTTTAGAAATATTAATATTGTCAAATATTATGAAATTAATATATAACTGAGACATCTTTTCATTTTCTTCCTGCTATATATGATAACAATGTAGCATTGAAACATATCTTGATGTGATTGTAAAATAGAATGTTGTGTGTGTGTAATAGTTCAATTTAAAATTACTTTAAGGATTATGATCTGAGAATCAGTTGAAGAGAAGATATAGAAGATCTCTACAATGAAGACTGTAGCTTTTTTAAGACTATAGCTTCTTGATATGAGAAAAAGAATGAAAATTAATATTTAAAAGAAAGTATTATATTCACAGAAAATCAGTATTTTAAAATGTTTAACAGCTAAAAGATAAATAATCTATAAATTCAGAAACATTTTTGTAACTACAAATGAATTTTTCAGAAAGTAGGTTTTCATGGACCCACCAAACACTTGGTAACCAGTGCAATATTAAAGAAGGTTACCAGGAGAACAAACTGGAAAGAAATATAAATTACACCACAATGTATATCTGGTTACCAAGACTTCATGGTATTGGCAGATTAGATAAATGTATCACAAAATAGAGTCCAGGAGTCACATTACTTGTAAGGTTAATTGATTTATAGCATATTTTCCAGGAATATAAGTAGAAGAAAGTTATTTCTAGAAACAATGCAAGGACAATTGGATATCAATTGACTAAAAAAATGAAAATTTTCTGTTTTGCACCATCTCAAAATGGTTTAAGTATATGAATATAATAACTAAATTCATATATTTCAATATATGAATATAATAACTAAACAAACTAAAAAGAGTAACAAATGGACAAGAACCAAAACTTCAGAAAATAAGCATAAAAGAGTGAAAAGGGACATCATTTGCAAACATCCATGCCACAAAGAAACAGAATAGGAACAATACAAAAGCACATTTCATAAAAATATATGCATACTTAATTGTAAATAAACATGTGAATGCATTTTTAGGATTACTAAGGAAAGAAATTCAGATCAAAGCACTGTGAGTTCACACCACTAAAATCCTACCATTGAAAAGAGTAAGTATTCAACAAACATTGATGAATTTTAAGAGATAAAGGGGAAAGCTCGCACCCTACCAGTAGAAATATAAATTAGTATTTCCCTTATGAGAAATAGATTGGAATTTTCTTAAATGTATAAAAAACACTGCATGATTCTGCAATCCAACAAATTAGTGTGCAAAAACAGAGAGGAACTCTAAGCTGTGTGTCAAGCAGCCTCCAGGTTTCCTATGTTCATTGAAGAACCATTGACAGTGAAAGAAACTGAAGTAATCTAAAGTGTCCATCAATTAATGAATATATAATGCAAACATTATATATAAGTAAAAGGGATACATTTCATATATAAAAAAAATTAATGAACCCTTTCTTCTGTAACAACATAGAGGGGCCTGAGAATTATTATGCTTAGTAAAATAAAGAAGTGCAAATAAACAATAACCACAGATTCTCAGTAATATATAACCTTATTAATTTCAAAATGGTGGTACAAAAGTTAAGTATGTAATGGTGTACAAATAGGTGTTGATGGGTCATTAATATAATAAGTAGACACAAAGTTGGGTGTGTAGGTAGGGAAGAACCTAGAGGAAGTTAAGAGGAGAATTTTTAGTAAATAGGATAAAGATACATAGTATGATGTTCTCACAGCACTCAAAAATATTTTTAAAAAGCAACACCAGCTGCAAAAAGAGGATATTGGTGTTACCTGATGATGAGGAGCTGTAGGTTGAAGAACATCAGAGAAAAATGTTTCAATATGTACCGCAGATGTATAGGATTTCTTGCTTTGAGATTCTACAGAAAGAGAAAAAGAGATAAAGATGATACCATTAATATCAAAAGACTAGACTAAAGAACTTTTTTCCTACCATAAAAATATCATAATTACTTGAGAAGATAAATGATTATCCAGATTCAAACATTATGTGTTCGCATTTATCAAAACATTTTCTATGAAACCTTGAATGCGTAGCATTTGTTGTTTAATATATCAGTTGGAGCAAACTCAACTTAAATTATCAGACAAAATATAATTTTAAAAGTAATGTAAACAAAAGTGGAGGAGCCAACAATGAGAGAAGAAAGATACATACTCAAGCAGAGAGATGCTACCTCACAGTAAGCTGTCTTAAGCTCCATGCCAGTCAGTCCCTGACATTTCAGGATTGTGATGGGAGAAGACAGGATGGGACTCTGACAAGGGCTTGACTTTGGTGAAATGACACTATTTTGAAAAAGACATATGTGAAGCTTGTGCAAGATTGTGACTGTACTGTATAACCTTGAATCTTTTCCTTTAAAATAGTTTGTTTTATTGCATTCAAATTTCTCCTTCCCCAAAATAAAACACAAAATAAAACATTTGTATACATTCTCTTCAGTAGTACAATATTCAAGATATATTGGATGGTAGTCATAATTTATTGTCCATCTTTCTGCAACAATGGAATTACCTTATAAGTTTATGAAATATTCTGATTTCATACTTACTAAAATGGCAAGAATAGTGTGAATTATTATTATTATAGACTCTTCCTTGACATTTATTTTTTTTCTCTATTATGCTTTTAAATATCTTTAAGTGGACTTTTTTGCATTTGAAGATAGATAGTGGATAGACAGACGGACACAGAGAGACATAAACATATGATAGTTTGATAGATGATAGATAGAAAGATGATACATGATCTACACTATAGATAAACTTGAGGCCCTATTTTCACGTACGTATTTTAAATGTTACTTTTTCCTTTTCTGTTGCTACTTTTCCAATGGTTATTCTTATACAGATAACATACATTTTGTGAGATTAGCTACTTATGTAACATGATTTGCCCAGATCATTCTAAGAGCCTCTGAACAGATGGGATAGGTTTAAAGATAAGAAGCAGTAGCCTCACATCACCTCCTTGCAGTACAGAACACTTTCAACTCAAAACAAAATCTTCAACTACCAAATGTGTGTGTGTAGGTAGGTCAGTTCATAGAATACAGTAAATATGCATATATAAACACACACATATACATACATACTATACATACATTTTATATATATGGTAGTATATATATGAGTATACATATATATATCCATGTAATAGATTAAATATATATATGTATGAAGTTTATAAATATAGGAAACAGAATAAGAACACTATGAGAAAAAATGGGTGTGTGAGAATGGAAGGCCAGAAATAAAGGCCTTATGCTGACAAAGTATAACAACAATCTACCATATCTCATATATACATATAAATGTGTATATATGATATATATATATATATATATATATATATATATATATATGTGTGTGTGTGTGTGTGTGTGTGTCTGTATGTCTGTGTGCATGGGTATATGTGTATATGTACATATATATACTAAACAAGATAATACATACATATTATACATAAATAATGCATACATATTATATATATACTTCACAATACATATATATGTGAGTAAATGCATATATAAACACACTAAACAAGATAGCCAAAATGTTTGTGAAATTAGCAAGCATTATTATCCATCATGTATGTACAAATTACAACTATAAAATATACTGTTAATCACCTAAGAGAATGAAATCATTAAAATTTAATACCTGACAATAAAACTACTTATGAGAATACTAAACAATATTAATAGAAACACAGATGTTGGCCATTTTTAAAAATAAGTAGAGCAGTTTATTACAGTGTGAAATATCTGCTAACATTATATGTAAAAGTCAGATATAGTTATTTCCAGAAAAGATTTAATATGCACATATAGAATTATATAGATTTATAAAGCATCATCTTAAACCTTTCACATGTAAACCACTAAAATATTCATCCATAGATTAATGGAAAAGCAAATTTTACTAAATCCTGCACTAGATATTTTTATTTCTTAAGTATTTTATTGTACAGTTTCTATAATATGGAGTATTTATCTGTAAAACTAACAAGTATCTAATGCATGAAATAATGCAAATGAATTTCAAAATAATTTTGCTGAAGGAAAACAACCAAATGTAAAAGGAAACAAGCCTTGTAATTTCATGCATATAGAGTTAAAGAAAATGTAAATTCATTCTCTCTGACAAAAAACAACAGGTTACTAATTGCCTAGAGCCAAAAATGAGTAGGTAATATTCTATAAAAGTTCATGAAACTTGGGCGTGTTTGCTTATTTCATGAGTTTCGAAAGCAATCTGTATCATGAATATGTTAGGAAACATGTGAATGTGTGCAACTATCAAACTATGTCAAGGAAATGGTATATTTTAGTGATGTAAAAATTACATCTCTATAAACTTGATTTAAATTATACAAATGTATTAAAATCAAGTCAATGAAGAAAGAAAAGACAATTTATTCATTCCTCAGTGAAGTAATTTTTATTTTGTCAGTAAAATATAATGACTCAGTTTGAGCAGTGCCTTTAATTTTATTAATTGTTGCTTGGAAAAAAGAAGCAAAAGATTTTCTCTTAGAATAGACTACTAGTAGAGAACATTTCATTCCCGAGACAAAAGTTTGTTCATCAATCACATGTTAAAATCACTAGTTCAAACTCTCCAGTGATGGCTGTAGAATAGAGGAGGGAAGTAGGAGCAGCATAGTTGTCTGGTCACCTCATCTCTTAATCATGACTTCATTAGTTCCATATTCTACACAATACAAAAGTGGATTTTGTAATAGTTCTGCTACACTGAATAAGCACCCAGTCAACATCAGTAGGACGAATGATGTCCTTGTAAATCATTTGCACAAGTTAAACAAAATTGCTGTAATTTTGTGGATTTTGTCCAGGAACTTAATATGTTTGATTAGATCTCTCAGGTGTGCTATATTACTGTGAAATCCAGGTTCATTCTTAATGAAACAAACATTGTAGGACAGAGATGGTTTATACTTACAAAGGTTCATGCTACAGCTAGACTCTGATTGCTATTACCCATTGTAGAGGATTGAGGGCATGGTGCAAGGTATGAGAACATAATATTGGTAACAGCTATCAGGAAAAGTTTCTACACAGTAGAATTATACGCTCATTTCTTTCCCCTTCCTATAACTGCATAAAGAATAGGTAGGTAAACTCAAAGTAATGTCCTGAAAAATGTCCTAGAGGACATATAACACAAAAAGTCCTCATGAGTGTCCACCCCTGGTATTCTGACCACCATAATCTACGTTATTGTAACACCTAAGACCTTAATGAAGTTGTCAGGCATCAAAAGCAGATCAAAAATAGTACATTTCAGTCTTCAAGAGGGTTCTTCAGTACCAATGATATGTCTCTCTGAGAATCCTAATACTTAATCCACAAAAGATTGTTTCAATGTGGAACTGTGTCAGTGAGAAATACTATAAAAAATAACAACATGATAGTCTTTTATGATACTTCACCTTGAAAGGTTGCAGCTGACAGGCTATCATCCACAGTGAAGTTAAAGATGTTCACAAGAATCAGGCTGTGATGAAAATGTAACAAATTTCCACATGGAAAATAACTAGTGAGTGTTTCTGCATGCCAACTCCCATATCTTATATCTCTAAGAGGCTCTGTAAAATCTGGTCAGGTTACTTAGATATTGAGACATAGAGCTGTAGTTTCTTTTAGAAGTTCATGTGAAACCGATTTCAATGTGAATTTAGACACACTAAACTGGAAGGCTGATGTTACATGTGAGACATTCAGCACAGCCTCTTCATATATCATAAGAGAAAACTGATCACCCAGCTTTTTCAGTGTGAAGCCTAATGATAAGCTTGTGTTACGCTGCAGCAAGTGCAACAAATAATTACTATGCATTAAATCTTACAAAATTGAGAATGCTACCTCTGTTATATCTGCATTTTTAAAGATGACAATACAAGTGTCAGATCATGAAATATACTGCCATGCACGTGTCAAATTTAGACTAGAGGCTCCCTGGTATAGCAACTGGATGTAGAAGAGACTTAAAAAAAATTATTTAATTTTTTTTAAACTCCAGATTTTATCTCCCCACCCCAGTCCACCCTCTGACTGTTACACATTCCATATCCCCTCCCCCTTTCTCCACAAGGATGTCCCCATCCCACCCCACCAGACTTCCCCACTCCCTGGGGCCTCCAGTCTCTTGAGGGTTAAGTGCATCTTCTCCGACTAAACCCAGATCATGCAGTCCTCATATAATAAATTGTTATCCAGGTGGCCTAAGAATTCTATTTAGTTTTTGTTACAAAATATCCCATCTCATCCTGATTATCTCTATCACTTTTGAGATGATGAATGACATGAATAACCCAAAATAGTAAATGACACAAAAAATAGTCTTTAATAGCACTGCTGTCTATTACATTAAGCAGTAATACATTTTAAACTCCAGTGAATGATATTGAAATGAATTGTTCTATAAGAAATGTGTGGCTTATGACTTTGGCAAGCCAGTAAACTTTGTTTTGTTAAAGGACCAATCAATATTTAGAGGGATTCACATGGTGTCTGTGTCAACTATAGTTCCTCCATTATTGACTGTTCATAGAAATAAGCAGTTACAGAGAATCTGTGGGTTCCTACATGCATGTGCCTCCCATCCCCCCACTATGATAGTAGCTATTTTCCATTATCTATAGAATTGAAATATTCTAAATGTTTCACTTTCAGGGAATATGTCTTCTTTGGTTTAATAAATCATTAGTAAAATGAGCAAACAAAAATAGATTATAAGTTATACAAATCAGGTAGCATCTTATAATTCACATGAGTGTGTACCTCACAGCTATGATCATTTCAAGCAATACAACTTTGAAAAGCCCAAGAAAAGAGTTCATTAATTCTTTTGTTTAAATTTTTATTGGTTATTTTGTTTATTTACATTTCAGATGTTATTCCCCCTTCCCGATGTCCTCTCCAATATTTTCCCACCCTCTTCCCCTGCTTCTACAAGTTTACTCTGCCTCCCACCTGCCCACTCCTGCCTCACTGTCCTAGTATTCCCCTATACTAGAGCATCAAGCCTTCACAGGACCAAGGACCTCCCCAATCTTTGATGCCAGAGAGGGCCATCCTCTGCTACATATGCCGCTGGAGCCATGGATCTCTCCATGTATATTCTTTGGTTAGGATTTAGTCCCAGGGAGCTCTGGAGGTTCTGGTTGGTTGAAGTTGTTCTTCCTATGGGGTTGCAAAACCCTTCATCTCTTCCATTCCTTTTCCCCCTAACTCCTCCAATGGGGTTTCCCTGCTCAGTCTGATGGATGGCCGAAAGTATCCGCATTTGTATTTGTCAGGCTCTGGCCCAGCCTCTCAGAAGAACTGCATATCAGGCTCCTGTCAGCAAGCACTTCTTGGCATAAGCAATAGTGTCTGGGTTTGATGGAAGCATGTGGGATGGATCCCCAGGTGGGGCAGTCTCTGGATGGCCTTTCCTTCTCCGCACCACACTCTTTGCCCCTGTACCCTTTAGACAGGAACAATTCTGGGTTAGAATTTTGAGAAGGGTGGATGGCCCTATCCTTCATCAGGGGCTGTGCCTAACCTCTGGATATGAACTCTAACAGGTTCTCTCTCTCCTGTGTTGGCTGTTTTAGCTAATGTCATCCCTGTTGGGTCCTGGCAGACTCTTATGTCCCTGGTGTCAATGGATAGGACCTTGTAAATTTCCACTGTTCATATTGAGATGTGGTTTAGTGTCACTGTTGATGTCATTGTAGGTGGACATATTTTGAGATCTTGTGGGTGCTGCTTTCCTGTCTCATATAAAAGAAATTATCTAACAGCCAATCATATTCTTCTGATTCTTACAATGCTTCTCCCTCTTACGACATAAAATTAATTTGCCCTGAGTGTAGGTCTCGAACTGTAAATGAATCATTTGAGGTAAGAGACCTCATAGTCAATTATTCTCTACATGACTACACTTGAATCTATGCAAGGGTATCCATCTTTTGCAAAATGAAGCTGTTTTAATGCTGAATAAGATATTCTTATGTATAATGGATAGATAAATGTTTATAGTACAATACAAATTTATATTTGTTTAGGAAAATTGCAGAAGTAAATTATCCTTTAGGGTCTATCACCGTTCTTGTCACGATAGTATGATAGGTTTCCAGAATCAGAATTGAATCACCTTATAGTGAACATATCTTACATCTAACTGGGCAGCTATTGTTACCACAAGAGTGAAGTTCTACTATCATATTTTGAAGATCTTCTGCCTTGTCAATCATTGTGGTTCATTGGTTTGCTGCTGAGTAATATGGTTTACTGCTTTTATTCCAGATCAAGTTGAATGGCACCTTTTGAAAAGACTTGATGCTGATTGTTGGTTCAAGATTTCAAAAAGCTAAACCATACAAATTAAAAATAAGCAGAGTTATACAAATGCTATAGAAGGCCCAGGTTTACTTTTCCTACTACAATATTTATTCTCTGTGTCTCAGTCTCCTGACTCATCCACAGTATCCTCATAACTATGTTACTTTCCTTCCATCAAATGTTTTATTACATCTTAGAAAGCCACCAAACTCTTTTAAAGCATGCCAGCGCTTCTCATTGCAAGTGCACTATTTAAAAATATCAGTCACTAATATATTAATCCAAGTAAAACAACAACAAATCAGAAAAATATCAGCCTATTTTGCCTTCTTTGGCTCTTAATTTGTCTGTTATAAATTATATAAACTATTTCTCCAGTAAATGAAGGTATTAATTTCCCTAAAGCCCTAAATCAAAAATCTAATTGTTATAGACCCTAATTGCTATCCAAATGGAAAGACTACAAGACCTCAAGTAATCTCTTGATTTGTTAATGTATAAATCTAGAGACTCTCAAAGACTCAGAGTCATTGATAAGGTCAACCATTGGTAGCAGACATAATTTTTAAAAGCCAGTAACTCAATAGAACATAGCTCCTTGGAGGCAAGGATATTGTGTAATTTATCTTCAGCTCCAGCACATCTTAGCATAGTACAGAATAGAAATGATGCCCAGGAAATAGTGAATGATGCTGGCTTTCTCAGCTCACAGTAGCAGTTTGTAGAAAATATATTCTCCAACATAAACCTCTAAAACATCACAGCATTAAAACAGAATTCATTGTCATTCTCCAGATGTCATTGTCAGTGCTCAATGCATCCTACTCTCAGAAGACTGAGGTATAAAACATTTAATGCTTCAGAGTGCAGAAAGCAACAACAACAAAAATATAGCAAGGGATGTTTTATCTTCCAGAAAGCAGATATTTCTGTCTTCAGCTTCTGAACCTACTAGCTAACACATGGAATGTTGTGATCAGTTGATGTTCTACAGATGTGGTATTACCACTTTGAACAATATGATTCTTTGGAGCAGTTTTGCAGATTACAGGATATTTAATATCCTTTGACCCTATTTACTAGTCGTTATAGGATCTCCTGTCAGGCAATTGTGAAAACTAACCAAAAACTTGACGTGCAACAAAACAAAATATCTACCAGAAGAAAATAGCCATTTTGGAAAAAAGTCGCAAGAGTTACGCATGTGCATGAATGTGTGCACCTGCACATACACACACACACACACACACAAACTCATTTTGATTCAGCTGTCTAATTTAAACAGCATAAAAAATGAGAAAAATAAATAGCTGCAGAAAAATGTCTTAGTATTTTTCTTTGTGTGCCATAGGAACTCTGTCAGTTGCATAAATAACAAAAGTCACATTTTTTTGGAGAAATTTGTTAATTTGTCTTCAGATTTTCAGTAGTGACTCCTGAAAAATAAGTTCTCAGTGTTAGGAATGAGTCAGTGGTAGTTTCAAATGAACTCCCAAGGCAAGTATGTTACAAAAAGAAAGTAAGGGAGGAATCATTAATGTTGGATCATAGCTTGAAAAGATTCAATTCACCATATCAGGGAGGATATAACAGATCTGCTCACATCATGGAAGAGATGAAGCAGAATGAGGAGGAAGCTGATAGTCCCCTGGATTTCTCCTTCCTTTCCTTTTTCTTGTGTCTGGAGTCTACAGCTAATGGAATGATGTTACCCATATTCAAAATAAGGCTGTGACCCTCTTTTAACTCACTCTTGATGTGTCATCACTATCATTTCCAGAGGCCGATCTTTCTAAAGTCCTATGTAATGTTTACTTCATCTAAATTGACAGTAAATAATGGAATGCTTGTTAACTCAAAGCATACTAAATGTGAGATGCTATAAAAAGTGTATCTACCTATTTTCTACTCTGATTTCTAAATATTTGTCAAGCAGACATGAAACACTTTTAAGGAAAATGAGACAAAATAGTGGTCTTGACATTTTTTATAGCTTTGACTCTAACTCTAGCTAAGGCATTACATTAGCCATAACCCTTTAAAAGGAACAAGTTCAAATAGGACTAGGTAGAACAAAATGAGTGAAAGACAACAGCTATATCTCATTGGGATGACATGAGAGGGAAAAAAAAGAAAGAGTTCATATGTGCAAAATTCATGAGTTCATCATTTAAGCAAAAATAAAAAAATAAAGGTACTACATTAACAACAAAAGGTATCACATGAGACAATTTCCACTGTGGTGACTCAACCTCAAGGGACTCTTTTAAACTATGATGGAAACCTTTACAGAGTAATGTAAAAGAGAAGACAGAAGACATAGTCAGGAATGCAGATGTGTGCACTGTATTCATTCCTTTGCAAATTGTTTGCATGGGAAAAGGTAGTTTTATTTTATGTTGTGGAATGATGGTGATGAAAATCTAAGTAAGATAATGCATCACAAAGGGGTTACATTATATCGCCAAAAACAAAGCCAACACTTTCAATTTAAAAATATGCTTATGAAATAGCTTATCTTTGCAGGAAAATGATTTGGCAGACTTTGAAAAATAGTAGCCCTGAAATTTATCAAAAAGACCAATGAATTTTTGCTTTTACATAAAAATTGCCAGTTCTGGCCTCATCAATCTACAAAGCAGGTCCAACAAATTAATATCACTACAATCAACTTTGTAGGTTCTTCGCACAGAAGATTTAGAGCCTAAAGCTACAGAAAAATGAGGCACAGCTCCAATTGACATCATATGCTACTAAGTAGATTCTCAGCACCAAAAGCGAGTTACAACTTGTAGAGTTGTTAGCCATAAGCATACCAGAAGTGATTAAATATCACAGGTTATTACCAAAGCTGTTGGTTATCTTCCACAACTTGATGATGAGGGTCCTGAAGCAGGTGCCACCACCTGTTCATGTCATTGAACAGGAAAATACTGAACTGATACCCAGCCAGAACTTGCATCCTTGCTGAACAGTGTTCATAATTCTGGAAGGTTTTACATGTACTACTAAAGAAGAAAAATAATCATTGGTCTCTCCAATGTGTAAATTCTGCAACCTACAAAATGACCTGCCTGAGGATATAGTGATAACATGATAGAACAAATGGTAGGGGGTAATCAATAATATTTTTGTTTGTTTAGTTTTATTAACTGGCCTTAAAGACCCACTTTATGAGATGAAACTGGACTTCATACTTTTAGTTTGGAAGAGAAGTGACAAGTTTGTTCACAGGGTCCTGGGAGAAGCTATTATTAGTATTGATGATGATGATGATGATGATAATGAATGTGCTAAGTAAGTATAGCAATAAAATTATTTCCAAGTGATATATTGTCACAGCCATATATTAGTGCATTGATGAACCATCATCAGAGAAATGCCTTCATGCAGTAGTTTATATTCAACACAAAGTCTCACAATTATACAATGTGCAGGTAATGAGAGCTATTAGATAACACAGCCATAAATTAGATGTCATAAAACCCCCTTTCATAAGTTTCCTGGTATCTACACAGAAGAAAAGGGAGAGATTGTAAGGTGCAGAGATGGTTGATGACTCCAAGGAAACAGTGTCCTCCAGACAGAGCAAGGCTCTAATACACATATGAACTCACAAAGACTGGGCCAGAATGCATAAGAGCTTCACAAATTCAAGCCAGACAACAAAGAAACAAAGAACTAGAAACAAAGTACTACCAGTAACCAAGAAGGTATTTGTAATTTATAGCCAACTATGGAGGGAAAATCTGTTTTTCCAAGTTGAGTGACAATGGAATGTATATATATCAACACCATTCCACAGCATTTTCTAGTCAAAGTACAGGAGTAGCTGAGAAACACAAAATGTACCCAATGTGAGTCTCTGCTCAGGCATGTGTGTGTGCACAAGTTTGTATTTTTTATGGCTTGGTGGGTTTTGTCATTTTGTGTGTTTTTCTTTTAATGAGATTTTGGATTTTTTGTTGGCTTTTTTTGTTTTTAAGAGCAAAAAATGTACAGGAATTCAAGTGGGTAGAGGCAAGGGGACAATTTTGGAGGACTTTGAAAAGATGAAAGATTTGATCAAATATACAGTATGAAAAGAAATTAAACATCTTTTTAAAATAAAGAATAAAAAATTATTCTTATAATCGGACATCAAAAAATGTAGAAGAGTAGACTTTGTTCATAAAATAGATTGTCAAATCCGAGAGATTGGAAGGTTTCAAATATAAGTTGGGCCTATTGGGAGACAGAAACAGAACAGAACACTTTATGTCTTTTCTCCCCTGGGATGCCTTGCCTGTCACGGGTGGAAGAGGATGCACCTATCTTCACAGACTTGATGTGCCAGTGAGGGGGGACAACCTGCTTAGGGGAATCCCCACCCACTCAGAAAAAAATGTGTTGGGGAAGGATTGTGAGAAGGATTGACCTGGAGGGGGCAGTGACAATAATAATAAAAAAATAAATAAATGATATTCTGTGAGGAACATGAGCACCATTGCTTTTTATTCCTTTTCTGGTTTGTTAGTTGTAATCACTATAACAATAGGTAACTTCAGCCTTGAAAAGCAAAGTAAAGGAAGAGAAGGAAGAAAGGGAGGTAGGAAGAGAGATTATACACACACACACACACACACACACACACACATATGTATATGTATGTATATACATATACATATATGTATATCTATACACATATACAGGGAGAGAGAAAATATAGAGAAAGAGAGAGAGAGAGAGAGAGAGAGAGAGAGAGAGAGGGAGAGAGAGAGAACAATAGGTTAATCTTGGTCAAATTAAGCCTATGATATATAAAATAAATGTCAAGTGATATTTATATTAATGCTCTTAGTGGAAGAGACAGGCACAATATGAAGACTGAGATGCAAGTCTCTAAAACCCCTTTCTGCCCCAATAGTGAACATCTGCCAGCTGAGGAGAAGAGCTAACTTACAAAGGCAGGCTCCCCACTGCAAAAGTATTAGCTATAACAAACACATGAGGTAGTGAGTTAGTACACACTCTGTATAGCCACTAAAACTAGTGATTTTATAGTCAACCAAGAGCTCAGGGATGTAATATTTGTAAATTCTCCCTCTGTAAGAGCAGCTACTAGGATATTGGCTTTGAAGATTTTTTGAAACCTGACACACAGAGTTTACTGTAGATTGTACTCCAAAATTCAGTTAAGGTAACAAAATGTTTCATTGTAGCTGTACTAAAGCATATGCTTTGCCAAAGAATTGTTTTAATTAGCATAGCAATAGGCTTTCTGAAAGAATAGTATCATAAGTGTGGCAGGTTCTTGAATATAATGTATACCCTTATGTATATATTCATTTCTGAGAATGATACTCTAAAATTCTCCAGACAATAAGCCTTTAAAGGTGAATTTTGTCACAATACTGGACCTGGATGTCCAGGTCCCAGGAGCCTTTCTGTAAAGACCAGAAGGTCTCTCTGCTTTACCTACAAATATTTAATTCTTATCTGTAAACCACTAAGATTATTACTTATATCTGCTTTTTACATTATTAATTCCTGGCTAGATCTGTCTTCAGTCACTTTTTGAAATACTTGGAACTAAAACATAGGGTCTGGTGATGGTGGAAATTTAGCATAAAACAAATTATTTTAAAATAGTTCCTCAAATCCTGGTTTTTTAATTTACATATTGATTATATTAATGTCATTGTGAATCCAAACATAGGTTTCCAAAATTGGCATGGCCATCACTAGCCTCAATGAAAAAGTTTCCTAGTTAAAACTGTACACACTGAGGCTAGGTAAGTCTGTGTTATTAGGAGCTCTTCTCTGTTGTTTAGAGACTCTAGGCTTGTACTCACTGGAAGCCAGTAGTGGTCTCCATAATTTCACTTGAAAATGCCCATAGGTATTGAAAAATATTCCCAAGTAACAACTGCATAAGTCAGGGGGGAGGGTGTAATTTATGTTGAATTAATGAGAGTCTTGAAAATGGAGTTCATCATGATTTTGTTTGTAAAAACATCTATGATCTTTAGCTACAGGCTTCTTGTATTTTGCATCCTGCCTCTATCATTGTGTGGTTCTAAACAGACTTCTTTACCTTTGCGTGACTTGCCTTAATTCCTGAAAATGTCATTACTTTCTTAAATATTTAATAAGTTAACAAACTTGACTTAGTAGATTTAGTGAGAGACTTTTATTTTTATAGTAAAGGCATTAACAATAATGTTTTTAATAGTAGAATTCTAAAATTGTTGATGAAGTGCTTCTGATAGTAAGTGGTTATAAAGATTTATGGCGGTAAAGAGCTGAGTTGAATTCCTCCCTGAAAATTCAAAATGATCATTGAGCACAATGCTTTCATGGAGTTGAGGTCAGGTTGAAAGATAAATTTCATGAAACAATTCACAACTTTGTAAGACTAAATAAGCATTCATACTTTCCTAAGAATTATAGTGTTTAATCACATTCACCAAGGGACCCATAAACTACCAAAAAAGTAGAAATAACACTTCACAAACATTAAAGAATAAGGGAACATAGGAATATAAAATCTCAAAGCAAGTCTTTGGGGGAAAAATGTGAGAATGATAAACTGTACTAAGAAAAGAACTGAAACACAAATATATAAAATAAACAAATAAAACAAGGCAATTAATATAAAAGGCAAGGCAATTAAAAACTAACTCCTAAGAGATTGCTTTACTAACATATATACTAATAAATATATGCTAATGTTATAATGATCATGTGTAACAACAAATCATATAATTTTAAACTAATGAAAGTATTAACATTCTTTCATTAAAATGATGACCATGATGGGACCATGATGCTTTTTGTTTTCCTTCTCCATACCTCTGACAATGTTAGGAAAACTGGCCTGTTTCCCTGTGACCACAGTCTAGAAGTCCACATAAGGAAAAAAACAGAACTATATCCCCTCAATGGAAGCCCCTAGAGCCACTTTCTAGAATATGATCTTAAAGAACATTTCCTAAAGAAGATTTTTTCTTTCCTAAAGAAGATTTTTATGAGCCATAGAGTTGAAATACTTTATTAATATGAATGATTAACATGTTCATCTTTTTATCTCTATCTTAAAAAATGTTTATCTTTTTTCTTAACAGAAAGCAATTGATGAATGCCTTCCTAAAACACACAAACTGAATAACAGTTAAGGATAACATACTCTTTAGAATGTTGTAGAATAATTGCCACTTAAAACTAAATTCACATTTAAATCAGCATGTCCTTTGTCACTAATGATGTTCAGTGAACTTTTGAAATTCTAGACAAAAAATTAGAGAACAATAATAATTTATGAAAATTGGAGAGGAATAGGTAATGAAATTTCACATCAAATGTAAGATATTGTTGAACCCCAAAGTAAAACAATTGACATACTTTGTAAGTGATAATTCAATAATTTTACTTATAGTAAGTGCACAGGTCATTTTAAAATATCAAATCATCAAGTGATTAATAAGGTAAAATTCTTTACAAGGCAGAGTGACAACTGCCTATTGTCCCAGAACTTGGAAATGATGCAGGAAGACACTAAGTTTGAGTGGAACCAGATAAGGATAATTAGATGCTACCTAAAATGTAAATTAGTAGAGTAAAGTTAAAAAATAAAACATCAAGCACACAGGTATATACATATAAACATGTATGTTTTTATATAATATTTCTTGAGGGACATGTAATAATTTTCCTTGCTAATAGCTTAGGATGCTGTAATGTGACTCATCAAATTATACTATGAATAATTTAAATTTTATATCATGCACACATATTATCTTTCTTTTTTAATTACACATTTTTACAAATTATTATTTTAATCATTTTATTTTACCACCATATTGTCTTTTAAAGATATACAACTAAATTTTATTTTTAAATAATCATTTTTTATTAATATCAATAGCATTTATTACATCTTGAATAAAACTTTTCTTCCAGGAATAATAGGTTTAATTAAAATAATTAAAGCTAATTGGAATCACACAATTTAAATAGGTTATGTATAAGCAAAGTTCATAAATCCCATTAATATACAAAGCATTTTGCAAAGGTATACCCTGAAAGTTTTTTTTTATTAAATGTTTTCTTATTTACAATATCTCCTTTCCCAGGTTCCCCTCAAAAAAAAAAAAAAAAAAAAAAAAAAAAAAAAGAAAAGAAAAAAGAAAAATAAAATAATAATAAAAAAAACTAAAACAATCCCCTGTTCCCTCCCACTCCTGCTTACTGGCCCTGGCATTCCCCTACACTGGGGCATAGAACCATCACAGGGCCAAGATCCTCTCCTCCCATTGATGACTGGTTTGGCCATCCTCTGCTGTTCGCGTGCTGCTGGAGCCATGAGTCCTCCCGTATGTACTCTTTAGTTGGAGTGGTACATCTACACAATGGAGTGCTACTCAGCTATTAAAAACAATGAAGTTATGAAATTCTTGGGAAGTGGATGGACCTGGAGAATATCATCCTGAGTGAAGTAACCCAATCACAAAAGAACACACATGGTATGCATTCCCTCATGTAAAACTTAACCAAGTAAAAAATTACAGAAAGGTAAAGTTGTGGTACCAGATATATTTGATTTCCACTCTTATCCTTGGCAATTCTTTTAGTATGGAATGTTCTTCCCTTAAATATCCACATGCATCATTTCTTTCCCATTCTTTTTTCTTCAAATAATGTTTCTTAACAGAATTTTTCTTGCCCCCTTCATTTACCATTTCTTCCATACTCACCCTTCCTTTTTCCTGGTGTATTTTTCTAAAAGCATTTGTTCCTCTTAATGTATTGAAATCATTTTTTTAAGGAGCATCTGTCTCTTATTGACCTGAAGTAAGCTTTATGAAAGGCATAACTGAACACAATGAAATCATGGTAGTACTTAACTAAAGCCTTCATCCTTAACTTTTAGAGTAAAGGAAGCTACTCTGTGCCCTATCAGAGAAAGATAAAGAGCAA
Organism: Mastomys coucha; assembly: GCF_008632895.1. Taxonomy (NCBI): domain Eukaryota; kingdom Metazoa; phylum Chordata; class Mammalia; order Rodentia; family Muridae; genus Mastomys; species Mastomys coucha. Next base: position 82,810,398 of record NW_022196897.1, read on the forward strand.
TCCAGCTACAAACTGTGCTCTACATTGTGTCTTCTAGAAACAATGGCAGTATGTTGCCATTGCACATACTCAAAGGAGCTTGCACAGGTTCAAAGGAGACAGAGTCCCAGATCTGAGAAGGAGAAGTAGATATGAGGTCCCCCTCCTTACCAAGAAGCTATCTCTAACTAACAACCTTTTGTAAAAAAGAAATAGTTCCCTCAATTGGATTCTCATGGAATATAAAATATCTTTAGATTAGGTCCAATGACAAGGTCCCCAAGTGTACTTTATCTCTAATTTTGTTTGCCTTTAACACACAATTATTTTCTATACTGGCAACTAAATTCAAATCTTTTTTATAGGTTCTCAATTATAAAACTTGTGGATCTTAGTTAATCTGAAATCATGGCTTTTCCATCCCTGCCAATTTTAAATTTGGACAAGCAATATAGAATGTAAAAATTGTAAGAGTCATTTTTCATCACCCTAGTTCTAAGTGTCCAAAGTATGTGTCTGGTGCATATCAGGTAGGTGGGTATACATACCAGAGATCAACCCTTGGTGACTCATTCACATTGCATTTGGGGGGAGCAGTGTCATCTCTTCATCTAGAACTCACTAAACAGGCTATGTAGGCTGGGATTATAATCTCATACAATCATCCTTGGCTTTTTTAAAAATGTGACTTTTGACATTGATCTCAGCCTTCATGATTTTGTAGTAAGCACGTATCCAATTTAGTATTGCATCCCCTATTTTAAAGGCTGATATTCATCCTACTAAACCCTGTTGTTAAGGGCAGGAATATAGGAAGGGAGTAAACTAGGCTATGATCACACAACAAAATTTAATCTTTTATAGGCTATATATGTCCCCCAAATCAACTACTGTTCCCTCAAATGTGTACCAGTTTATCAAAGATTAAAGTACACACTACTGAAATAGAGTGAAGTAGAAAACCTCAGATGCCATGTTTCAGAAGACTGAAATGTAGACTGAGAAAGCTGTATGTTTTCTTTATTACAGAATTAAAACTATTTGCTCCTTCCAGGACAGCCAGGGGTACACAGAGAAACCCTGTCTTGAAAAACCAAAAAGAAAACAAAAACAAAAACAAAAACAACAAAAAAAACCTATTTGCTCTAAAGCTAATTAGAAACACATGATGAGAAATTATCACTTCCCTAATTTTGCTGAATCACTCAAACTGCTCAGACTACTATTATTATGAACCATCTAGCTGCTATTTAGTCTTCCTCTCTCTCTCTCTCTTTCTCTCTCTCTCTCTCTCTCTCCCTCCCTCCCTCC
>NW_022196897.1:82811913-82838487 GCF_008632895.1 Mastomys coucha
GTGTGTGAGAGAGAGAGAGAGAGAGATGGCATTAGCTGATAGTTGTAATCATTACTTAACAGATCTTAGTATGTAAAATGTTTACTGAATGAGGACCCATTGACAGCTTTGAAAATAAGAATCTCACTTAATTATTGAGGCCCTGTGCTTTAATTAGGAAGTTGTAAATTTGAAGCAGGAAAAAAATATTTCAAGGCATCCTACCTGCCATGTTTTACATCTTTCAGGAAACAGAATGAACCAATCTTGTTTTTAGATGAAAAAGTTTCTTTCCTTAGGAGTCTACTAGATACTATTAAAAAAAAATCATCTCAATCATGCCTCAAAGACAACTTTGAAAACCACTCTTTACAGCAGCCATTCTGATGTGATTTCAAAGCTGCAGAGATGCATTATCATGGAAACAAGATCCTGGCTGATTTGAATTTCATCTGCTCCTGCAGCTCATCCCCTTCTTGTGAAGTGATAATATCCCTTTATGATGACTTCTTTTTTTCTCACTTTACTAAAATGCATTGTCAGGAATAAAATATGGTGATTCTAGCCAGCAATAACAAGTGTGGATGGAATCCTGGACTAGGAAGATTTTACCTAGATGGTAAAATCTCTTTAATTTAATTTGACATTCCTCATTTGTCCTGAAAATTACTAACACCAACATTTGCACTGAAAGAAAAAAATTCATTTTATAAAACCCCAGTTGACAACCAACAGTGTTTTAAGATGACAATAAGATCATTCTAAACTCTGATGAGACAACAAAACCATTTTATTTGATTAATAAAAATCTCTTGTAAAAATTATTTATACTGAAATTTTCAATTCTATGCATATCATTATATGTTGGTAGACTCCCAAGCCAGTATTTACTCTGTTCAAGTAAAAGTCCTAGGTTCCTGAGCCATGAGCTTAGAGGATGGCTGCATATGGTTAAATTACATCTCTATAAATTTATCCAAAGGCCCTATGGTTTGATTTAGTTGGTCTATATAAAGTGCTCCTATTCAGGGACTTAGTGTATTTCTAGGATAAGACTGTAGAATCCAGGTGTCAAATCTTAGTGCACTTAAATATTGTGATATCAGCAGAGGTTCTGGGTGTGACATAGGGTATTCTCATGCCCTTGCCTCTTCTGTTAGAATCTATGTCTTGTTTGTGTTGGGTTATGGTTGTTAACTCACAGTATCCAGTTCCTCAAATGAGTAAATAAAGAATCTTAACCTCTTTCTTTGAACTTTTTTCTTTCTTTCCTTTCTTTCTTTCTCTCTTATCTTTTTTTGTTTTTGTTTCTTGTGTTTTTTTAATTACTCTTCAAGCTTCATAGAACAACCTGCCATAATTCTTACATCTGAATTTTTTTTTATAGCCAGATAAGTAAGCAACCAAAATCATTGGAAATAATGGTTAGATTCAAATTTAGCTAATGTCATAGTATACTATTAATATTTTCAGTAATCAAAAACTAAGCTACTGGAATAAGAGTTGTCATACAGATTAATGGAACAAAATATAAAACATAGAAATAAATCCACATTGGCATTTGTCACTGGTGTTGATTTGATTTGAAACAAAATTAAGCTCTGTGACCAAGGCTGACTTGCAATTCACATTGTAAACCAGGCTGAATTCAAACTAACAAACTGTTTTCCTCATCCTCCACATTGTTGGAAGAATAACTATGAGTCACCATTGCCCCCAAAACGTATGCTTCTTTACTCTATTAGTTATTGGAAAAAATCCAAATTTATATAATAAAAGACAAAGAGTTTCTAAAATAAACGACATTTAAAATAAGGTATGTCCACAGGCAGAAGGAAATTAGTTTTCTTTTTTTTTTTATTTCTCACCAAATGAAAAATTCCAACTCAAATTGGATTGATGAATTACAAGAGATGAAATCTTAAAATTACTACATGAAAATATGTAAGCAAAGATTATTGACATCGATCTTTTAATTATGACCCCTAAAACATAGACAACAAAGGCAAAAAAGGAAAACTTCAAACACACACACACACACACAGAGAGAGAGAGAGAGAGAGAGAGAGAGAGAGAGAGAGAGAGAGAGAGAGAGAGAGAGAGAGAAAGAAACCAAAACCAAGCATCAGAGAGAAAGACAACATATTCATTCATAATTAACTATTTGCTAACCACATTCTGGTTTTCCCTAATATTTTGGTTTTACTCACTCCTTGGGAATTTTACCCAGTGTACCTTTATCATGGCCATTAACATAACCTCTGGAGATGGCATAGACCATGGACACCCCTTCTTAAAGGGCCTGTCACCTTTAGCACTTTCAGACTGGCAACCAAGCTCTACACACACACACACACACACACACACACACACACACACATCATGCTCCAAACTTGGCTGTAGTATAGACCATGGACACCAGAATGACCTCCCGACTAGTAACAAGGCCATGGAATTCTTTCAAGAAGACAAAATCCAGAAAATAAGCTGTTCTCCATCTAGGACAACCTGTCATGGCTCAGAGCCAGGACAATCATGTAGCTGGGCAGCACATTTTGAGTCGGAGCCTGTGCAGAGTTCCAGGCTGCAGTTGCACACTACCTTGTAGGTCCAACTTAATAACTAACTGTATGCCTCCCAGTCTACTGCAGCCTCCTCGGTTCCAAACCTGTCATTGCTGTAGCATGTTTAGTTTCAGTTTTCTGCACCACTCTCTTATGTCATGATTCCCAACTCTCTACATATATCCATCGAACTACCTTGTGGCATTGCAAACTACCTTGTGTCACACAATATATTTTGCCCAAACAGCTTTACATGCAGATACTGAATAGCAAAGAGTCATTGGTCTGGTTCAAGGTGTCTAGTTTAGGAAGCACCAAAAAATACTGAACTATCTCTGAGACTTGTCTTGTACAATCCTCTTGTTGGACAGAGTCAGGGTGATCTTGTAGCTGCACAGGGAGTCAGGGCAGGATTCGAGAGAGCTACAGGCTTCTCTGCGTAACCCTCTGCCTTCAGCCATACTACTTAAGGGCAGGAATATAGGAAGGGAGTAAGCTAGGCTATGATCACACAATAAAATTTAGTTTTTTATAGACTATATATGTCCCCCAAATCAACTACTGTTCACTCAAATGTGTACCCGTCTATCAGAGATTAAATTATACACTACTGAAACAGAGTGAAGTAGAAAACCTCAGACATACCATTAAGTATCATGCTTATAGCCTGAGGTAGCACATCAGCCCTGTGTTCTCCTCCCTTAGCAGGATAAGTAGCTGAGGTTCCAGCTGCTGAGGCTCCATGCTGACTGAGGCTGTGAGGACTGGTTCTACACAGGTTTGCCATGTTCCTTTGTCTGCAGTGGCCTTGTTGCCATAAGGTTCCCAAACCCTTCTCCACTGTGTGTGGCTCTGCTCGGTCACCTTTTCTACCAATTTTATTGGACCACTTTTTAAAACCGTAAGACCAATCTCTTTTAGTAGTTCTGGAGATGCTATGGGCTCTGCAAATTCTGCAGGCTCCTCCTCGGCCACTGTGTCTACTCTTAGAGCCACCTAGGATCTTTCAGGCTTCTTTGTGCTTCTCCTAGGTCCTGCTGCTCACCATATTCAGGAAATTTTCCCCTGTGCTAATGTGTTGGAGGTTCTTTCCTACTTTTGCTTCTACTAGATTCAACATACCTGGTTTTATATAGAGGTTCTTGATCCACTTGGACTAGATGGTTGTACAAAGAGATAAGAAAGGATCCGTTTGCATTCTTCTACATGCTGACCAACAATTGAGCCAGCACCATTTATTGAAAATGCTGTCTTTTCTGAGCACGTCAGTGTGATAACTAAAGAGAAAGCTAGATCCCCTCCTATTCTGCCTCTGTGGATTTTGGGAAGGGGACTTGAAGTGCGTGAATGTCTCCCACCTGTGACTGCAGTTTTGACTCTCTTTTTATAACCCCGCTGGACAGGAGGAAGTTGGCCAAGAGGGACTGCGCTCGATCTGAGTTCGATTGCTAGGGCCCACGTGATGGAAAGAGAACAAGAACTCCCACAAGTTGTCCTCTGACCTCCTCACATGCACTCTAAACAAATAAAAAAATAACACACACACACACACACACACACACACACACACACACACACAAGAAAAAAAAGAAAAGAAAAGAAAAGAAAATGCTGTCTTTTTATCCACTGGATGGTTTTGGCTTTTTCGTTAAAGATTGAGTGACCAAGGATGTGTAGGTTTATTTCTGGGTCTTCATTTCTATTCCATCAATTTACCTGCCTGTCTCTGTACCAATACCATGTGTTTTTTTTGTTTTGTTTTGTTTTTTTGTTTTTTGTTTTTTATTTTTTTATCACTATTCTCTGTATTATAGATTGAGATCTGGGATGGTGATTCCCATAAAAGTTCTTTTATTATTCAGAATGGTTTTTGCTATCATGGGTTTTTTTTATTGCAGATAAATTTGAGAATTAATCTTTCTATCTCTGTGAAAAATTGAGTTGGAATTTTTAATGGGGATAGCATTAAATCTGTAGATTGCTTTTGGTAAGATGGACATTTTAACTATGTTAATCTTGCTGATCCATGAGTATGGGAGATCTTTCCATCTTCTGAGGTTTTTAATTTCTTTCTTTGGAGACTTGAAATCCTTGTCATACAGATCTTTCACTTTTGTAGTGAGAGTCACAACAAAGTATTTTATATTATTTGTGACTATTATGAAGGATGTCATTTACCTATTTTCTTTCTCAGCCTGTTTATCCTTTGAGTAGAGGAAAGCTACTGATTTGTTTGAATTAATTTTATATCAAGCCACTTAGCTCAGGTTATTTATCAGCTGTAGGAATTCTCTTAGATTTTTGGGGAGTCACTTATGTATAGTCTCATATAATCTGTAAATAGTGATATCTTCACTTCTTCCTTTCCAATTTGTATCCCTTTGGTCTCCTTTTGTTGCCTAATTGCTCTGGCTAGAACTTAAAGTACTATATTGAATAGATGGTGGAGAGTGGGCATCCTTGTTTTATACCTGATTTTAGTGGGATTGCTTCAAGTTCCTCTAGATTTAGTTTGATGTTGACTATTGATTTATTGTATATATTTTTTTAAATTATGTTTAGGTATGGATCTTGAAGTCCTGACTCACCAATACTTTTAACATGAAGGGGTGCAGTATTTTTTCAAAGGCTTTTTCAGCATCTAATGAGATAATCATGTGTTTTCCTTGAGTTTGTTTATATAGTAGATTACGTGGATGGATTTCCAAATATTGAACCATCTCTGCATCACTTGGATGAAGCCTACTTGATCGTGGTGAATGATCATTTTAATGTATTCTTAGATTTGTTTTGTGAGAATTTTATTATTTTGCATCAATAGTCACAAGCAAAATTGGTCTGAAGGTCAACAGTCATTGGTTTTTAATATCTGTCAACTTCAATGTACTCAAGTCCACAATAAAAACATATAGACTAATAGGCTGGATATGTAAACAGGACTCCAGCATTTTGCTGCATACAGGAAACACACATCAATGACAAAGACAGACACTACCTCAAAGTAAAAGGCTGGAAAAAAATTTCCAAGGAAATGGTCCCAAGCTGATGTAGCAATTCTAATGTCCCAAAAAGTAGACTTTCAACCAGAAGTTACCAAACAAGGTGGGAAAAGGCACTGCATACTCATCAAGTGAAAAGTCTACCAAGAGCAACTCTCAGTTCTGAACATCTAAATCCCAAATGCAAGGGCACCCACATTTATTATAGAAAAATTACTGAAGCTCAAATTACACATTGAACCTCACACAATAATAGTAGGAGACTTTAACACCTCTCTCTTACCAATGGGTAGATTATGGAAACAGAAACTAAACCAACATACAGTGAAACTTATAGAAATTATAAACCAAATGGGCTTAACATATATCTAACAGAAGATTTTACCCTAAAACAAAAGAATATACCTTCTTCTCAGCACCTCATGGTACCTTCTTCAAAACTGACCATACAATCAGACACAAAACAAGCATTAACCAATATAACAAGATTGAGAAAATCCCAGGCATCTTATCAGATCACCATGGACTAAGGCTGGTCTTCAACAACAACAAAAAACACAGAAAGTCCACGCAGACATGGAGGCTGAACAACTCTCTACTCAAAAATAACTTGGTCAGGGAAGAAATACAGAAGGAAATTAGAGACTTTTTAGAATTTGATGAAAATGAAGGCACAACACACCCAAACTTATGGGACACAATGAAAACAGTGCTAAAAGGAAAACTCGTAGCTCTGAGTGCTTTCATAAAGAAACTGGAGAGAGTACTCATGCAGCTTAACATCACATCTCTATGGTCTAAACTAAGAAGCAAATACAGCCAAGAGCAGTAGACAACAGGAAATAAACACGTAGAAACAAAGAGAACTATACAAGGAATCAATAAAACCAGGAGATGGTTCTTTGAAAAAATCACAAGATAGATAAACCCTTAGCCAGACTAACCAAAGGACACAGAGACAGTATTCAAATTAACAAAATCAGAAATGAAAAGGGAGGCATAACAACAGAAACTGAAGAAATTAAATAATATCAGATCCTACTACATAAGCCTACATTCAACAAAACTGAAAAATATAGATGAAATGTATGATTTTCTAGACAGAAACCAGGTACCAAAGTTAAAGCAAGACCAGATGAACCATCTAAACAGTCACATAACCCCTAAAGAAATAGAAGCAGTCATTAAAAGTCTCCCAAACAAAAAAAATACATCCCAGGACCAGATAATTTTAGCGAAGAACTGCATCAGACCTTCAAAGAAGACCTAATACCAATACTTCTCAAAATATTCCATAAAATAAAAACAGAGTGAGCATTACTCAATATATTCTATGAAGTCACAGTTACAGAGATACCTAATCCATACAAAAACCCAACAAAGAAAGAGAATTTTAGACCAATTTCCCTCATGAATAAAAATACAAAAAATACTCAATAAAATTCTTGCAAATCGAATCCAAGAACACAGCCAAATGATCATTCACCATGATCAAGTAGGCTAACCATATTTTAATGAGAGGATAATATTTAAATAAATTCCTGGAGCATAATGACACAGTGATCAACAAATTAGCTGATTTAAATATATTTGCCTTTAGCATTTACTTACAGTGTATGTGCAGATGTATGTGTATGTGTGTCGGGGGGGGGGCATTGTATATATGTGTGTATACATATGGGAGACCAAAGGTGTATATTCAGTGTTGTCTTTAGAAGCTGTCCAACTTGATTTTTGAACCAAGGTCTCTCATTTTCAGGGACCTAGAGCTCTCTAAGTTGTATGGAATAATGAGTTCTGGGGATCTGTCTATCTGTACTTCCCAGCATGTTACACATTCAGCTTTTTATGTGAATCTTGGGGCTTAAAGGCACAGAAAGCACTTCACTGATTGAGCTATCTTCCTTGACCTTCTAAAATAGTCACGTTTTGTTTACAAAGCAAACAAATAAATAGCATACATGCTAAAAAGTTCAACTTCACTAATTATCAAGAAAATTCAGGGGCTGGAGAGATGACTCAGAAGTTATAAGCACTGACTACTCTTACAGAGGTACTGAGTTCAATGCACAGCTACCACATGGTGGCTCATAACCATCTGTAATGGTAGCTGATGCCCTCTTCTGATGTTTATGAAGATATCATATTGCATACATACAATATATGTACATATGTACTCACATAAATAAAATAACCTTCAATTTAAAAAAATAATTCAAATAAAATCCACATTTTATTATTATCAAACACTTGTCAACATGGTACTTATCAGCGAGACATAGATTTTTTTTCATGATGATGTAAAACAAAGATGCCTCTATGCTATAAACCCTTATATTTGATCCAAATATGAATCCAACAACTACTTCATGACTTAACAATCCCACTTCTGTGTACATATGAAAAGGAAAGGAACTCAGTGTTTTGGGCAGTTATGTGTACTTCATTGCAGTCCAAGGTTCACAGCAGAATTCATAGAAGTCAATATGTAGCATGAAGTCATAGGACAGCATTGACTTCTAAAGAATGAAGCTTTGTCTTTTATATACTGGAAGGCAGCATACAAAGTGAGCTTAGTCATACAGAAAAGGCAAATACTACAAGATCACAACTGTAGACATTATTTAAAAATCCTATCCTCAAGAAGAATGCTGCTTCCTAGGATTGGAGTTGAAAGTAATAAGTGGCAGTTCAAGAGAATTAAACTCCTGAATTCATTCTGGATATCTGCTGCACAATGTGACTACAGTTTACAATAGTGAATTCTATGCCAAACTGTAAATAGAAAAACTGATCTTAAATATTCCTACATATACACAAGATTGTAAATATGTTGGGGAGAAAAATGTGTTAATTAGATTGATTGTGATGATCATTCTGCAATATATACACATATCAAAGCATTATATGGTACACTTAAATAACTATCAAATTTATCCTTAATTGTACATTAAACCTGGAAATGATTGTGTACTTGTGTGGGAGTGGAATGGCTAATTTTGGTTGTCAACTTGACTACTCTTGGAAATAATATAAAATCCAACAAGTTTGAGAGCACCTGTGAGGGATTTTTGTTGTTATTGCTAGAGTTGGATTATATGAGGTAGTAGTATACCATGAATCTAGATCATTTGACATCAGCAGATCCACACTAATTCTGGGCCATACTTTCTAGTGTCAGCCCACATAAAAGGATAGGGAGAGAAAAGCTTTTGTCAGCTTGCCCACACTATCACTAGAAAGTTTATATATACTGTTACATTGTTGGTGTTAGGTAAGTGAGGAGGGAGTAGGTGGGTGGGTGGGGGAGCTCCCTCATAGAAGAAAGGGGGAAGGGGTATATGATTCTGAGTCTGTGGAGGGGAAACTGAGAAGAGAGATAATATTTGAAATGTAAAGAAATAAAATAACCAATAAAAAAGAACCCAATTCTTCAGTATTCCAACATGGATTGAAAACTTGCAACTAACTAAGACCTACCTGGGTCTCTAGCACCAAACTGAGACTGTTGAGACATTCAGTCTATGAGCTGAGTAACTACCATATCCTCGGCCTTTCCATTAAGATATGACTCCATTTAGAAATTTCTCATAATATGGAGAAATTTCTGAAATACAAGTTCTTTAAGGTTATCTTTCTGCTGGTATGGGAGGATTAGCAGAGATGAAGGACAGCTTTACCATCTGCTCTTGGAAGACTTTCAGGAAATTGCCGAGCAGATTTCCACAGGCTAAGTCATATGGATGTGGTTAAGGTTGTCTGTAATGATATTATAAAGGCTCTGCTCACTCATTTCTCTGACCTAAAAGCTGCTAATGCCAGGCAAAAGAACACCTAAGCCATTTGTGTTGGAGCATGCTTGAAAGTCTCACATTATAATGTAAGATTCCTCCATACACATTCTCAGGTTCTAGTGTTTTCCCTTCTCCCTTCAAAGGATACCCAGTCTCTTAGTTTATGTAATACTCTCCAGGATTCTCACAACAAAATTCTTGAAGTCAGTAAGGGATTTACTGAGAAAAATACTTTACATTTAGACTTAAGACTGATCTGTGGGCTTAATCAAATATTTCTTGCCCAGTTGAAGTACAAAGAGAAAATAAATGAACACCACAAGAGAGACTATATGTGTGTTGGTTTTTTTTTAATGAAGAATTTATCAATATTATCAACAACCTCTGTGATGAGGAATTCTTAAATCAGCTAAGAGTGTTGAATGTAAAAATGTATAAAGGAATTTTGAGATTTTGGAGCAAAGCTTTAACATCATTTGGAAACAATCACTGTCCCCTCAAGAGACAGCTCTTTGCCTTGGTGGAAATTGAATACTTGACCATGTGTCACCAAGTTACCATGGTAAATGAGCTTCCCATCCTGGGTTGCATAGTATCTGATCCACACAGACATAAAGGAGGATGTGAATGGCATCAGCACATTGTAAAATGGAAATAATATAAACTTGGTTGTGCTAAATTAGATCCTGAGAATTCAATCATGTTACATAAAGAAGTTCCTCAAATGCCTATGGTTTCTACTCCTGTTGCAGTGTATCTGCTTCTAAGCAGGCACCTATACATTTATGGAATGAGCTTTATCACCAGTTGACTGGGGGAGAAAAGACTAAGGCCTGATTTACTGCTGGTTCTGAACATTATACGGATACCACAGAGAAGTGTTGTGGTATTACAACCTTTCTCTGATAAGGCAGAATGACACTGGTGAAGAGAAATCTTTAGAGAAGGCAAAACTTTGAGTAGCAGACACAGGTGTACAGTTTTCTTGATAAGAGAAATGGCCAAGTGTGCAATTACCTACTGATTCAAAGGGTGTACTTGGTTGTCAACTTGACAATATATGCAATTAACTGAAACCCAAACAGCTAGACATAACTGTGGTGAATTTGTCTTCTTTGGATTATTTGAGGTAGAGTCACCTACTCTAAATCTGGGTTATTTGAGGACAGAATATCCACTCTAAATCTGGGTTACCCCTTCTGGTATCAGTCCATCAAAAATGATGTGGAAGAAGGAAGTGTTTGCCTTTTACTACTTGCCCTCATTATCACAGGCAAGTTTGCAAGTGTTAATACTTACTCTTTTTGTTTGTTTTTTGTTTTTTGTTTTTCGTTTTTGAGAATTTAATGTGGGTTAGAGACTGGTAGTTCTCTGGGACGTGATTTGCAATCCAGCACCATATTACGACTACTGCTGAGACACCAAGTCTTGTGTACTAAACCACTATCCAACTACCATATTCTTGGTATTTCCATTAAAACTCAGCCATTACAAAGTTGATCATCAGTGGGAGGAGAAGCCCTTGGCCCTGTGAATGTTCTGTGCCCCAGTGTAGGGTAATGCCAAGGCCAATAAGTAGGAGAGGGTGGGGTGGCAAGCATGGGGAAGGCAGAGGCAACAGGGGTTTGTTCTTGTTGTTTTTGTTTGCTTGTTTGTTTTTTGGAGGGGAAACTGGGAAAGGAGAAATCATATGACATGTAAATAAAGAAAATATCTTTAAAAAAAAAAACCTCAGCCATTATTGGAGTACTTGGAACACACCTGTAAGCTACTCTAACAAAACTTTCTGTGTCTCTCTCTGTGTCTCTGTCTGCCTCTGTCTCTATCTCGGTCTCTCTGTCTCTCTCTGTCTCTCTCTGTCTCTCTGTCTCTGTCTCTGTCTCTGTCTCTGTCTCTCTCTCTCTCTCTCTCTCTCTCTGTGTGTGTGTGTGTGTGTTCATGTGTGTATGCATTGTACTATCAGCTACATTTCTTTAGTGAACCCTAACTAATGAAGAGAAGGTAATATACATAAAATGAAAATATGAACAAAAGTCTAGTTAGAGAAGAAATGTTGAAAGATTTGTAACAGAAGTTTGAAATAAGGATGAGCATAAGACAAATACCAGTTATTATCAACTCAGCATTCATGAAGCCACCCATCCTTGGCTTGTGAGCACAAATTAGTCTTATGTCTAAATGCCATTTTTGACAGAGCATTTATTTGTTGTCTAATAATTTCCCCTAATTTTGTATTCTCAAACTCTTTGTCTCTGGGTATATCTGGGTATGTTCTGTATTTTCTACATCTAAGCTTCATAAATTGTGTGCTTTATCCATATTCTTTTCTTACATCTGCTCTTTTTTGAAAGATTATATAAACCAGGTGTTTTTAAATTTTAAATCTCCTTTAACTCTTCCATTGTTATTCCTAACTAGCCTTGGGGTATATTTATCACATTGATTATATACTCAAACTCTTTTCTAACTGAAATTTTCACTAAGAGTCAGTTTTAGAGTCTAGTTCTCTTAAATTCTTGCAGGTTGTTTTTCTAGTTACAAAAGGATACTACAATATGTTCTTCATTGTCAAATATAACTTCATTTTATTATTTCTATTTTTATAATTTTATATAAGTATTGGGATCTACATTAGTTTCCAGTCCTCCTTCTGACTTTAATTTCCACTACTTCCTCTCAAATTTATGTTCTCTTACAATTTAATCATTATTTTAATATGTATATGATAGTCACAATAATAAAATATCTATTGATAAACATAATAAAGGAGGTAAAATACATTTAAAATGAATGCTTCAAATGTCTATTAAAATTGAGGAAGCAGTTTAGAAGATGCAAAGATCACACAGGCTCATGGACTGGTTGAAATACTCATGCCCCTTCCAATAAAAGCAATTTATAGATTAAATTGAATCTCTATCAAAAGCTCTCTGGTATTCTTTAAAGAAATAGAAAAACAAAACAAAAAGTCATATGGAGCCACAAAAAAAATTCCAAGAAAATTATAGCAATATGTAACAAAAAAACTAATGCTGCCGGATTATCTTTTAACAATTGAAACCCAGCTATGTGAACAAACTCAGCATGGTTCTGGTGGGGAATTGAACAGATAAACCAATGGAATAAAATAGAAGATACAAAGTTCACCTAACTACAGCCAGCTGATGTTTCTCCACGAGTCCAAAAATACAAATTTAATCTAGGCAGAAGACATTATTTCCAAGAAATAATGATGAGAAAAAAAATGGGACTATATTCTTGCTAATTCACTTGGGTTAGAGATTTTGAGTATAAGGAGAAGAAAGGAGGAGAAAGAATTTTATGTCAATATTACTACAGATGGAAAGGCAAGATGACTCTGCTTGTTGCTAAACTTGACAATGTAAGTTACATTCCTGAAACTCAAATAGTGGAAGGAGAAAACTGATTCCTGCAACTTGTTTTATAACCTTCATATGTGAACACTAACAAATGTCCTCTTTCTCTCCCTCTCCCTCTCACTGTGATCATAATCATAATTTTAATAATAAATTTTAAAATAACTTGTGTACTCTGCCTTGGACAACCAGTAAAGTTGCTTATCCCTGGGCATGGCTAATTCTCCTTCTCCTGGGCCTTTAGTCCTTTATCTGGGGGTGAAATCTTGTGAAACTTCTCCCCTGTAACCTCACCATATACACTGACATTGCCATTAATGCAGCCATTTTCTGAAGCGACTATTTCACAGCACAGTTCTGGCATTCTGGCTCATGAATTCTTTCCACTGTCCTCCAGATGTTCCTTGAACCATGATGCAGAAATTGTGATGTACATGTATCTGTTAGGACTGGGTTCCCATGATACATTGTTCTCTGCATTGTATCAGCTGTGGTTTTCTGTAGTGGTCTATATTTGTGGGAGGACTTGATAGGAGTATGAGAGAGAGTACAATGAGCAACCAAATGTAATTGAAGGTTACTGGAGAAAGTTGGGCAAAAGATAAGTAACATCAGGCTCCTTGAAGTTCTGGCATCATTTCAGTTAGTCTTTGCTATAGCATATATGCACACATAGTCACATGCAAACTGTCATAGGGTGGATGATTTAAACAAACTTTGCTAATTTCAAACTGAGGTCTGGTGAGTTCTAAGGAAGATTAATATTCAGGATATGGTAGGTCTTCTTGTGAAGATGCAGACAGCTCAGTTTTCCTTGATTCTGAAATGGCAGGCGTGAAAGAGTAAACCAGTCTTATCATCTTTCTTCTAACCTGAACCCTGATCTAAAAAGGATGACTCTGTCTTCATGGTTTAGCTATCTCAAAGTGGCTATCTTTCAACATAACAGTGTTAGTATTTGATTAGAAACATAAATTTATTGAAAGACACCTATATCTAATATAACACTAACAAGACAAATACCATTCTTCTTATATGTTTCTGAATCATACCTTTAACTTTTATATAAAAAGCTGGTCATAGTGTTGTATGTCTTTAATCCCAGCACTAGAGAGGCCAAGTCAGAAGAATCTGTGTGAGTCTGCAGTTCGTCTTGTCTACATAGAGTTCCTGGACAGTTAGGACTACAGAAAGAGACCCGACCTCACAGACAAACCACACAAAAACCAAACAACAACAGAATACTACCACCACCATCTCAACAAGAACAGCAAAACAAACAAATCAACAGGCAAACAAACAAAACAATATTAATAACAAAATAAAATCATTGTCAAATCATGGTGTGGTAATTCAGGTCTGCAATACCCATATTTGGGAGGCTAAGATAGGAGAATTGGCATGAATTTGAGACTACTGTGAATTCTGGAGTGTTAAAACAATTTCTTTGGAAGACAGCAATCCATTACTCCACAACTGTAACCACACCACAGAGAGAAATGACATCCTTTCTATGAAGTCAAATAACCTCTTCTTCCAATTAATCATCTCATCCCATTAATGGCTTCCAAGTGAAGCTTTCAAGCAGCAGGGGCTGCAGATGTGACTGCTTTCATTTCATTTCAACTGAAACGAATCTCTTGAATCACTTCAGAGCTCACTGGTGAAAATGTAATTATGCTCCTTTGCCCATGAATAGCACCTATACATCACAGTAGTATACATCACTGAGATTTTATTTTATGAATTAAACATGAGGCTTATCTTTCATGATTGAGGGACTATTTGGAAGAAAAAATGAAAAAAAATAGTGATATGCTATTCTAAGATATCTATCACTTGATACAAAATTATCCTTTATTTGGCTATAAGAAAAAGTTCTGAGCAACTTTCAGTTAACTGAAAGATGAAGATATAGTGATTTCTAGTCTCCACGTGCCATACCTTCTCTCTGCTGTTTTGATTCCCAGATTTATGAAATCATGTTTTTCAATTGACCTTTTAATCATTCTATTTTTCATCTGCCAACTTTTTCATGAACTTATATTTCTTAAATAACTGAGAAGCAAAGATCAATTCAACAAATTTTGAAATATTTTCAGAAGATAGTGATGATTAATCAAATGGAATCCTACCAGTGTGGTTTTAATTTTGTCATTCTTTTATCTCCTCCATAGTTTTGGGAAGTCATCATGATTCATTGTCACTTCTGATTGTTTGAAGTTGATTTCCTAAAAATGACTGAAAGATGACTGTGTTTAAAAATGTCAAATGGAAGTTTTCTTTATAATTGGAGAACAATGGAAAAAGCCTAGGTTTTAACATTCAGATACATAATCTTTCATGAATTTAAGAGATAAGACAGCTTTGCATTTAATTAGAAGATTATATAGAAAAGGCTGTCTAATAAAGAGAGACCAGTGGGAAGAAAAAAATAACTTCTCGTGATATTTGGTGTAGTAAGTAACTGTGGCTGACAGAAATTGATGTCCTGATTCACTGAAGTATAGAGCACATAAAATGTTCTCTGCATAGGCACATGATGTATGACTACTGTGACAGTTACCCTGATCTTAGTATTGCACACTGAAAACACAGCTTCAGGTGCCACACTGATATTGCTAATGCATAGAATTGCTATTTATCAATTAAAATATATATATATATATAGGCTGGACGGTGGTGGCACACGCCTTTAATCCCAGCACTTGGGATGCAGAGGCAGGCGGATTTCTGAGGCCAGCCTGGTCTACAGAGTGAGTTCCAGGACAGCCAGGGATACACAGAGAAACCCTGTCTCGAAAAAAACCATATATATATATATATATATATATATGGTTATATATATATATATATGGTTTTATATATATATATATATATATATATATATATATATATATGAAAATATTAGAAGAAAGGGGAGTCATTGAGCCTGGGACACAACATAAGAATCAAAGATGAAGATAAGTGATCAGAATGTGTAAGAGCAGGACTGAAAACAAAGTTGGGCATACAGAAGAAAAAAAAATCACTTGCTTCCCAGTTGATGGTAGACCCTTTAAAAATGGGTTGAATTAAGATTGGTTGTTTTGTTATAACTAAGAGAAGTCAAGTAAGGTCATTTTCACTAAGGAAATGCTCTCCGTTCAGTAATCTAAATGTAACCTTAGCCACCAGCTTACATGGCACAGTTTTCTCTGCTTCAGGAAAATATTTTAATGGCCACAGATTATCCATGACCCTCTACCACTGACACCAATAATTGTGTTTTAAAGGGTACTAACGAATCCCTAATGAGGATATATAAATATAATATCTCATTCCAAATGTTCTTTTATAATTCTTTCTGTGGGGAGTGGAGAGTAATATGGCCACACAGCATTGCAAAGGTAACCACAATCTCACGCACTGCAGTTATTGTCCCCAGTCCTCGAGAATCCTCAGAAGAAGAATTTTCACCACACCAAGGAAACTGTGACTTCTATTCTGGACAGATGGAATTAGATTGCTCATCTTCTGCATCTTTGGAGCACTGCAACCCTGCTATGAAATCAAATAGCTACAACTCCAAGATCTATCAGGCACAAAAGTTTACTTGAAAAAAAAATAGAATTAAGAGAGTGACTTTTCTAACTTGAGCCTACTTTTATTTTAGTTGACTTTCACCGTTTTCTGGTTCAGTAAGATTGACCTTTATCCTTTTTCCCTTAGAACACTAGAATTAAAAATATTTATGGTTTGAAGTAATGCATTCACTTCCATGGCAAACTGCTGCCAATTGGTGTTTTTCTCCTCTATTTCAGAAGATGATTACATGTTCACAATTTACAAGGTATTGTACACATTTCAGTGGGGAATTGTAAGCCTTTATCTTTTGACAGCAAGAAGGAATTACTGCCCCTTTTTAAATAGCCTCCCTATTTTGTCCAAATAAATGATTCATACTGGAGACTTCATGATGTCTTTTGTTGGTTTCTGTGAATTTCAACACAAGCAGTCAAAAGGGAAAAGAAGTAATGCATTTCTGAAAATTTCAGCAAATTATAGGTTTTATATGGGAAGAAAGATGCATTCAAATGTCTCTCATTCTGGTCTCTTCTTCCTTCTACGCTTTATTAATGCAAAGCCTGAATCAAGGATAGGAAAATAAATGATAGGGTAGGAGATGGATATTTTCCTTTATTTATTTATTTATTTATTTATTTATTTATTTATTTATTTATTTTCTGCAGTGTGTGCTCCATGTCTAGAGAGTTTCTTCTTTATACTCACAGCAACAACAAAAACAGTAAGGACGGTCTGGCTACACTTAACCACGATTCTCAGAAAACTCTTTGTTTAATAATAGCACCACACTTTTGTGAGTGTAACCTATTTCTGACATTTCCCAAAAGTATAAAATTCAAATAATAAGTCAAAGACTCTTTGGAGAGCCTTTAGTGTATAACTAAAGAAGTGCATGTTGCTTTGAGACTATAAATACTTGAAAAAAATCTGGGATTGACATCCAAATCTTATTTTTACTTTGTGTAATACCCTACAATTGTTAGTACTTTTACACATCCAAAGCTGACTAAAGCCTAGAATGGAAGTGCAGGTAGGCACATTGTCCCATTCTTAGCTATGGAGTGATTGGTGATTAACTTCTGGAAAGAAAAGGGTCAGTGTTCTCTAAATGGCTCCCTTGGTATAACACACATCCATAAATACAGTGGACAACACAGGTGGTCTTTAAAGGTTTTTAAAACATAAACAAACAGAGTTCAGTAGATAGGAAGTGGGGTAATCTTGAAAGAGCTTGGACTAGTACAAAATTTCAAAACATGACTTACAAAACTCTCAAAGATTTAGTTTTTAAAATGACAAAATACCATGTGAGCATCTTCAAATTCTCCTTAGCTTGAAGAAGTAAGATTCAAACTTTAACTTCTAGGAAATTTTGAAGCATGGAAAAGATTTTTTTTATTATAATAAATGATCCAAAACCATACAAGGAAGAATATTCCCCTATGTCTTAGTCAGGGTTTCTATTCCTGCACAAATATCATGACCAAGAAGCACATTGGGGAGGAAAGGGTTTATTGAGCTTACTTCCACATTGCTGTTATCACCAAAAGAAGTCAGAACTGGAACTCAAGCAGGTCAGGAAGCAGGAGCTAATGCAGAGGCCATGGAGGGATGTTCCTTGCTGGCTTGCTTCCCCTGGCTTGCTCAGCCTGCTCTCTTATAGAACCCAAGACTTCCAGCCCAGGGATGGCACCACCCACAAGGGGCCCTACCCTCTTGATCACTAATTAAGAAAATGCTCCACAGCTGGATCTCATGGAGGCACTTCCCCAACTGAAGTTCCCTTCTCTGTGATAACTCCAGCCTGTGTCAAGTTGACACACAAAACCAGCCAGTACACCCTATGTCTTCGAATGCCAGGGGATGGGTAAAGCTTGTAAAGCCACAAAGAAATAGAACTGACTGTTAGGAGCAATCAGAATAAAATGTCAGTAAGATGTGTTTGAATCTTCTGTGATCAAGATACTACTACTAAAGGGGTCAACTGCAGAAAGAGTTCAGTACAGTCGTTTGTTTCTTACAGTTATTGGTAATAAGATTCCAATGTGAACCTCACAATCAGGTCCTTGCTTTGGTGTATGAGCACTCTAGTACCTGAAACTCCATCCTTGTGAAGGTCACCTTTTTTTCTATTGTAAAATTCAGTCTCCATCATACAATCAGAAATCCCTCCTTAATTCTGCTAGACCTGACACAGAGCTACCCCTTTGGGTAAAAAGTCTGGTGAGTTTGGCAAGTTCTTAAGAAGATGTGATATTGGAAGGATATTTTTATTATATTATAGAATACGTAAAGTGAGATGCTGAAATTTTCAGGAATCTGTAGACAAAGAACTTAACTGCTTTTTTTTATATGCTGACTTGAATACCTCTGCCACCATAGGAACAACGCCATAAGCTCTGCTCTTGACAACTATTCCATGTCGTTTCAACTCATGGCAAACATCTATGATCCCCTCCTAGAAGCAAAAATGTGAAACCAGTATGTGTGTGTGTGTGTGTGTGTGTGTGTGTGTGTCCTGCAGAAAGTGTTGAAAATTGCTTCATTGATGTTCTCTTCAAATATGAAACAGATGGCAGGAGTTTTTTCCAATTGAACATTGTTCTTTAACATCAATCAAGTATAAAAACATTTATAGTATTGAGAAAATGCAGGAAGTATTATATAAATATATGTATTTATCATGTTATCGAGAAAGAATTTGCTTGTAGGATTATTCCTTTTCATGCTCATAGGGATAATTGCTACATTAAAATTTAATTTTCTTTACATTTTGAGGATGTTATTGCATTAATTTGGATGCTCCTTGAATTCTTAAAAGATTTTACAAATTCAGAAGTTGATATAAACTCTATGATTTCTTTATTAGATATTTTCATTATTTACATTTCAAATGGCATCCCCTTTCCTGGTTTCCCCTCTGAAAAAAAATCCTATCCCCCCCACCCCTGTTTACCAACCCACCTTTTTCTGTTTCCCTGACACTGGCATTCCTCTACACTGGGACATAGAACCTTCACAGTACAAAGGGCCTTTCCTTCCACTGATGACTGACTAGGCCATCCTCTGCTACATATGCAGTTGAAGCCATGAGTCCCCCCATGTGTCCTCTTTGGTTGTTGGATTAGTCCCTGGGATCTCTGGGGGTACTGATTAGTTCATATTGTTGTTTCTCTTGAAGGTCTGAAAGCCCTTCAGCTCCTTGGGTCCTTTCTGTACTTCTTTCATTGGAGACCCTGTGCTCAGTCCAATGGATGGCTGTGATCCTCTACTTCTGTATTAGTTGGGTACTGTCAGAGCCTCTCAGAAGACAGCTATATCAGGCTCCTGTCATCCAGCACTTGCTGGCATCCACAATAGTGTCTGGGTTTGGTGATTGCATATGGGAAGGATCCCCAGATGGAGCAGTCTCTGGATTGTTTTTCTTTCATTCTCTGTTTCATACTTTGTCTCTGCAACCCTTTCCATAGGTATTTTGTTCCCCCTTTTAAGAAGGATCGAAGTATTCACACTTTGATCTTCCTTCTTGAGTTTGTTGTGGTTTGTCGATTGTATCTTGGGTATTCTGAGATTCTGGGCTAATATACACTTATCACTGAGTGCATACCATGTGTGTTATTTTATGATTGGGTTACCTCACTCAGTATGAAATTCTCCAGATCCATCCATTTCCCTAAGAATTTTATAAATTCATTATTTTTAATAGCTGAATTGTACTCCATTTTGTAGATTACCATTTTTTGTATCCGTTCTTCTGTTGAGGCAAATCTGGGTTGTTTCCAGTTTCTGGCTATTATAAATAAGGCTGCTATGAACATAGTGGAGTATGTGTCCTTATTACATGTTGGAGCATCTTCTGGGTATATGCCTAGGAGCGGTATAACTGGGTACTGTATCTAATTTCCTAAGGAACTGCCAAACAGATTTCCAGAGTGGTTGCACAAGCTTGCAATCCTTACCAGGAATGAAGGAGTGTTCCTCTTTCTCCAAAACCTCACCAGCATCTACTGTCATCTGAATTTTTGATCTCAGCCATTCTGACTGGTGTGAGGTGGAATCTCAGGGTTGTTTTGACTTGCATATCTGAGATGACTAAGGATGTTTAACATTTCTTTAGGTGCCTCTCATTCATTCAGAATTCCTCAGTTAAGAATTCTTTTTTAGCTCTGTATCCCATTTGGGGGAAGATTCTATGAGGTACTGAGAAAAAAAGTACATTCTCTTGTTTTGGTGTTCATAACTTCTGTTAGCTTTACTATGGCTCTATTGAGTTTCTGTTTCAATGGCCTGTCCTAATACTATTGTGTGAGGTTTAATGTATGTTTTGAGCTTTAGTAAAGTGGGTGCCCTTTCATTTGGGGCATAGAATTGAGACTTGCATGCTCAAAACTGAGATTTCCTCTTGGTGGATTTTTCCTTTGATGAATGTGAAGGACAACTGTAATCTATGGGAAAATTAATATAAAAATATGGCAATTAATGGGAAATCAAATCATTGGGAGTGTTTTCTCAAGCATTTTGCTTTGTTTGAAAACTGAATTTCAGTAATTTTATAATTTTGCAAAGTAGGAACTTTTATATTAAAATATACAGATATAACAGATATTCTTGGATAAAAATATATACATGTATATATGTATATATGTTGATAAAGAAAGGGAACACATTCGTGCATATTTGTAAGTATCTCATTCACAATGTCATTTTAATACTGCCTCTGTCTTTATATGTCCCTTTTAAAAAGTATTAATATTATTAAGTCATAACATTCAGGCAACATTATAAAATGTATTAAACATTACAGCATCAGAGATGGGCTTGTAACTTGGTAGAAAAATCTTCAAACATCCTGTTCTCTACAGGGAAACATTTCCTGATACCTATGTGTGAAAATATGTTACCATCTCCAGATAGAACAGGGGTATCATGTCAGGAACAATGTTTTTAGCAGTCATTTTTGCTTTCCGACTCAATATTTGAATAAAAGACAGTATAAAATTATCTGGTTAAGAGTACAGTCCTTGTATTAAAATTATCAGAGCAAATATTTATGTATATAAATGTTTATATGTATATATAATTTTTTTCTAGCTTTGTGGATTATGGTGCCACTGAATATCTCTGTTAAAACTGAGACCATAAGACCCATTAATTTCATCATCTTCTTCAATAATTTTTTTGAATCTGCTAGAAATAATAACATATTCCCAATATGATAATATAAGCTAATATATTTTAACTCATCCTTTTTAAAAATCATATATATGATTATGTACTTGTAAATAGTGGTATATGAATATCCATATGCAATATTGCATATGATATCATACATTATGTGATATTATAATTATAGAATGTATTTGAAAAATAAATATATAAAATATCCTATGTCTAGGTATCTACATATTAACTATATTTTGTTTTTTATTTTTACCTATAATAATTATTTACATTTTGTGACTAAGTATATTCATTGCCTCTATGTGAACTTAAATTCACAAGTTTACATGATTTTAGAGCTAGGTATAGGGACATGTACTTGTAATACCAGCACTCAGAAGATTTAATGATGATGGGATGAGAGTCAGCCTCTGCTACATACCAGGACAAATATGCTGGTTACATTACACATTAGGGACATAAATATTATTAAGTTTTCTAAACAAAAACAAAACAAAACAAATCATCTGAAGCAAAATAAAAACATAATATACCCTACAACACAATATTATCACTTAAAGAAATATTAGCCAGGCTTTGAAATATAAGTCCTTTCTAAAAATGTCTGTTAAGTAACACAAGACAAATGTGTAACATTTGTCCTTGATGTCATAAGCAAACTTTAATTAAGTCACTAACTTAGCCAAACCTCCTTAAAAATGCCTAAGTAATTGCAAGTGGCCACAATTAATCCTTCCCTGTAGTCCTCTTGAATTAGTAGATGTGGTTATTTCTATATGATCACCACATTTTTTTACAAAGAAGTCTATATTGTAGTTGTAGGGTTTTTAACTTTTATTGCAAATGTTAATGTAACATTAAATTTCAGCACTATGTTCCCAGGAGCAAGAAAATGCAAAGGGCATGGTTTTCCTAATGTGATTAATTTGTTATTCTGTCTTAGGCTTCTCATTAGGACACACAGTTAAGTTTCTAACTCATAAATTAAAAACATTAAACCTGGAAATTCTTTCATGGTTTTTCTCAAAGGACTGAAAATTAGTAGTTTTTTATTTTATACATCAAAGTGTCATTTTCTTTCCTAAATCTACAACAGGTTATATTCCATTACTATTCAGAGATCACCTTGGTCTTTTGGCATAAGTTTGTGTTTGCCATGTTGCATGTGTAGGAGGCAAAAGACAATCTAGGGATTCTGTAATCAACATCTACCTTTTCTCATTATTATTTCCCCCCCATCTGTGCTACATATGCCAAGCAATCTGGCCCATGAGCTTCTTAGGTTCTCGTGTCTCTGTATCCCCATCCCTTGGCTGGAGTACTGGAAGGCAGATGTGAACTATTATTCTGGGCTTTATGTAATTTATGGAGATTTGAAATTAAGTCTTCACACTTCTGTGGCATGTACTTGATGTCTAAACTGTAACCTCAAACTTGTGAGTGTAAATGTGTTCATAAATTCCTGCCCTGATTCTTTCATCAAGGAATGCCTAAGTAATTTTATTCAGTGTTTTTCTGAACCAAATTACAAATTAGTCCAGAATAAAAAAAAATGAAGAAGAATTCTCACTATAATATTATTAAGATAAATAAATACTATCTTTATTTCCTATGCATAAAAAGGTACAGATGAGATAATAATGAGACAAGATATATGCTGATTAAGGAAACCCTAGGTTATACTTTGTCTTCTACATATGCAACACAGCACACACAAATACATGCCAAAAGACCAAGGTGATCTCTGAGTAGTATTGAAATATAACCTGTTTGTAGATATACTTATCAGACTTTCACATACTATTTTTATATAAAATATTTCTACCATTATCCATATTTTTATTTTAAAAAACTAAAAGATGTCTTGAAAAATACTCCTTGTGTTAATTGATTTTAGTAATTGTGGAAATATGATTCCCCTTAGTTTGAGTATGGCTAAACTGTATTCTACATTATAATGTTAAACAAATCTCAAGTTTAAAGTAGATACCAACTTTAAACTAAGGTGATAGAGGAGGTAAGATCACAAAATAAAGTTCAGCATTGGGTACAGAGTGAAAATCTGTGTCTCCAAAAGCCAGTAATATAATGAAAACTAAATTCATTAATAAACTAAATAAAAACAATTGGTGTTTAAAATATAATTCAACAATGTTTTTTATAATTGCATACATGAAGATAAACATTTCAAAAGAGAATAACTTTCAGCTCTTGAAGTTTTCCATGTATATGTATTAAGATGACTATAAATACAATTAATAATACCTAATATTTTTAAGTATTTATTGTTTACCAGCCATGATCCAAAGGTTTTAATCTAAATTAGGTCAGCAAACCATTCTACACTATCATTCTTCATTTTTAGGTTGAGGACCGTGGTTCAAAGAGACATTTCCCTGAGGCTATATGTATTCTCTGCTCAGTGTCCTTTTCTTTACTCTAGCTTATATACATGTATGTATATATAATCACTAATGTTTCATTCTCTTTATTAAGCTGATAGTAATTAAGAAACAATGGTAACAGATACTTACCATATTTGAAAAGAGGAATATGTCAATAATTAAGAATAATTGGGAACCTTATATACTGATTATTAATGTAGTAATCGCTACTTCATTCAGACTCCTCCACATGGAAGAAACGTGCATTCTAAGTCATAATGATGAAGGGAGGACTTCCTGATACCTTGCCTGACTGTTAAATAACAACTCACCCTAAATTATATGATTTGTCTTTTAATTAGTTAAATTCTATGATTTTCTTAGCCTTTTTCCAAGAAGCAAAGATTGCAAAGCTCACAATATGTAGTGAAAGAGTTAGATTCTTTTCTCTTCTTCTACTCTCTTTTTTCTTCTTTATTTATATGCATGTTAGAAAAAGTTATTTTGTTACATTATCTTATTTCTGCATAAATAGTCTCCTTTATTAATTTTATTTCCTATATTTGAAAGGGCATGAACAGATGATAGAAAACTAATAGATGAAAATATTTTATTTATCATTTAATTTCTTACAAGAGTTTTAGATCACATATTATCTTAACACAGCAATTCTGGATACTGTCTAGTTCATTATTTATTATTTATTTTTCTTTGCTTTGCTGCTAATATTGAACTGGGTCTGAGTCACTTTAACTTGACCAGTACTTTGAACCTAGCCACCATTTTCTCTGACAAAGTGCAATGTGATGAGGCACATTTTAAAATGGCTTTAGACCCTGTCAACGTGCTTGATTCTCCTTCCTTGAGTTGTGACAATGCAAATGTCACCAAACACTAGTGATTAGATCCTGGAGTATATAATTATAATTATTGATAACTAATGAATTGGACTCTTTCTGATTTTTATACTTTTAAAATCAATCCTACTTTTTTTAAATTTTAAATATGATTTTTTATTAGATATTTTCTTTATTTACATGTACATTTCTCCATTCCCAGTTTCCCCTCCAAAAAACAAAGAAATGTTACCAGATATGTCTGTAAGATTCTAGAATCTCGGATTTGATAGCATTAACACACACAAAAAATGATAGAATAAGGTGCCCTCAGTCTCTTACTATTTTAAAATAAAGTGATTTTTATTTTTTGGTTGATTGGTTACTTAGTTTGGTTTGATTTTATGAGACAGAGTTTCTCTGTTTATCCCTTACTGTTTTAGAACTCACTTTGTAGACCAAACTGGCCTCAAACTCAGAAATCTACTTGCCTCTGCTTCCAAAGTATTGGCATTAAAGGTGTGTGCCACCACTGCCAAGTTTAAAATAAAGATTTAAAAAATTCCTTCCTTAGAGATTCAAGAATAGATCCCAAAGAAAATCTCAATACCTACTACTTTTTAATACAAATTCTAAGAGTGGAAACATACAATAGGCTTATGCAGATACAGCTAAACCTAGGAAAGAGCTACAGTAAAAAGGCAGAATAGTAAGTAGCATTGACATAATCCTTGAAGGTATTAACTGCATGAAACAATGGAAGGAAATTGTCATTCAAAGAGAGCAGAATCCAGAAGTCCCAATTACTGAAAAACCCAGTTAGATGACATGAATGGCATCATATTTAGAATTCTATAGCATAAAATTGCAGTAACAGTGTTTACATATATTAATTTATAACATCTATGTGAGTACATGGTCTCTGTTCTATAAATTAGATGTCTATACAAGTATACAGATACTTGCATATTTCATTGCTTGGAGAAAATGGTCAAATACATGAAGTTTTGACCCCAACTTCCTTTTAAATCCCAACAATAGGACCAGCTGGCTTTGCTGTATTGAATGAATTACCCAATCATTCAGTTTCAAGTTCTTAATCTACTAAATAGAGATTAAATAAGAAACACAAGTGAAGTGCAAGTCATATTTTATTTAGCTTATGTTTAATACTTGCATTTGTGGTGGTGAAAGTTTGGACTCTTAAAAGCCCCGCTTAGTCAATTATGCATTATTTCCAACAAACCTCAAGAATAAACATATCTAAATACAATGAAAGCAGAGAATAAATACAATAATTGGACTACATAATTCCATAATGTCCAACCTAAATGTTAAATATATGGATTTGTCAAGTGGGGTCTATCATGTGGAATTAAGATGTTCAAACAGGAGTTCAAATATTACAAATATGTAATATTTTTTTTTGTTGTTGTTGTTGGGCTACAATGCTAAGAAGTGGGGAATAGAAACAGTTACTGCCATATGGTATCTTTTCATTGTGGACAGAAAGGGGAAAGAATGGTGTTTGTGAAAGACAATCACCGACTTCAACACATTTTAGTTATTTGTTACTGAAAGACCAAATTCACCTGGGCTACAGTTTTGCAGAATGAGGACAGTGTTCACAAAATATAGGTTTGTTACAAAACAGAGAAAGTTTTTATCATACAAAAATAAAAAGCAGCAAAAATCACTGCAAGAGAAAACAGTTTTGTATTTTCTTCTTTTCTCCTCTAAGAATTTTTATCTACCCTCAACTTCATTTTTTTAACTTTGAAATTTAGACTCATCATATGTTTAAAAACATGTGATATTACCATGATTTATTTCACTTAATGAGACCACAAGTTTCATATTTATTTATTTATTTATTTTGGGAGGAGCATTTTT
>NW_022196897.1:82838497-82842150 GCF_008632895.1 Mastomys coucha
TTTGTGGCTGAATAAGACTCAAAGTGTACACATGTGACATTATATTTTTCCATTCATCTGTTGATGGACATATAGGCTGATTTCATACTTTGGATATTATGAACAATGCCATGATGAATATTAATGAACAAATATCTTCATGGTACACTGAATTGAGAGTTTCTTGAGTATACCGTAAATAGCACAACTGGATCCTAGTTTATTTTTAGATATTTTTGAGAAACTTCACACTTATTTCCACAGTAACTGTACTAGGCCCTTTTTTTTTTTCTTCTCCAAATTAACAATGTGTAAGGTTTCTATTTCTTTGTACATTTTTACTAGCATTTGTTCATGCATTGCTTCATGGTGCCCATCTGCCCATTGACAAGCCAGAATACCAGTGTAGTTTTGCTTTGTATTTCTCAGATGGCTAAGATAATTAAGCATTTTTTTCTCACTAAGTATTTTGAGAGTTGTCAGATTAGTTCATTTGCTCATTTATTTCCGAATGATATTGGGAATTTTATTTTTGAATTTTTGAAATTTTCCTTTATTATTATTATTAATTATTATTATTCTTTATTATTTACAATACAGCCACTGCCCCCTCAAGGTCTCCCCTCCCACTTTTCCTCTTCCCATTCTTCTTCCCAGCTGTATCCTCAACCACAAGGCCTCCCTCCTTCTTGGAGCCCCAAGTCTCTCTTTACATCTTCTCCCACAGAGGCCAGGTCAGGCCTTCCTCTGCTGTATATGCCTCTGAGGCAGCTGTCTGTGTTATGCTGACTGGTTGATGGCTCACTATCTGGGAGCTCCTTGGGGTCTGGTTTAGTTGAGAGTGCTGGTCTTCCTATGGGGCCACCCTCCTTATCCACTTCTTCCATCCTTCCCCTAATTCAACCATAGGGTTTCCTAACTTCAGTCCAATAGTTGGGTATAAGTATCTGTGTCTATCTGAGCTGCTGTCATATACTGTAGACAACAATACAACTGTTGATGGTCATATAGGAAGATTTCATTCTTTGGATATTGTGAAAATACTATGATGAACATTAATGAACAAGTGTCTTCATGGTGCATTGATTTGAGAATCGGCAACATCGTGTGGCTATCAGCGGTTTTGTTAATCTGTTGACTGTCTCTGGTGGTTGTTTGCTTTTCTGTGCAGAAGCTTTTGACATAAGCACCATCTCAGGCCTTGCTTCCATTCTCAATCTATCACAGAAATTCTGCACTTATGCTTACACCTTGAGTGCCTTCCAATCGTTTTCTTTTAGCACTCTCAAATTTTCAAGACTTAGATGTCATGTTTCCTCTGCTTTCAACTTATTTTTTTAATTAGTTATTTTCTTTATTTACACTTCAAATGTTGTCCCTTTTCCTAGTTTCCCCTCTGAAAACCTCCCATCCAAACCCCCTCCCCCTGATCACCAAACCACATACTCCCGCTTCCCTCTCATGGCATTCCTCTACACTGGGGCATTGAGCCTTCACAGGACCAAGGGCCACGCTTCCCATTGATGTCCTACAAAGCCATCCTCTGCTACATATGCAGCTGGAGCCATGGATCCCACCATGCATACTCTCTGATTGGTGGTTTAGTCCCCGAGAGCTTGGGGAGTTTTGGTTGGTCCATATTGTTGTTCCTCCTATGGGCCTGCAAAACCTTCAGCTCCTTTGATCCTTTCTCTAGCTCCTCCATTGGGGATATTGTGCTCAGTTCAATGGTCAGCTTATTTTAGTTCAGTGTGATATAGATAGCTCTAGTGGTATAGTTCTACATGTGGATTCTCTCATATTTGCCAGCAATACCAGTTTTTGAAGAGAATTTTATTACTTATGTTATCTTTTTGAGTTTGGTAAACTATCATGTGGCTATAGCTAGGTGACTTACGTCTGGCCTTGTATTGTATTCCATTCATCTGTGTTCCTGATTGTGATGGTGCTAAGCTCTTTTATTTATTATTTTTTTATAACAATGTAGTATAATTTGAAAGAAAGAATTGTGACATATCCACCATTGTTTTTGCTCCTATTTGGGGTATATTATGCATCTGTATGAACTTAAGCATCACTAGAAATTTTATATGAGTCATAATGAAACGATGAGTCAGTTTGGTCATACACCTATATTAACAAAGTTACTAAAATTTATTAATGATCATGGGCATCTCTCTATCTTTTATTGCTTTCTTTAGTTTCTTTGATGTTTAAAAAATTGTATTGTGAGATATGTTTTCAAGCTGTTCATAGTGATAGAGTGGATTGCATCTGTTTCTTTTTATAACGTACTATTTTATTTGTTTATAATTGTATTTTTTCTGGTCTTTCATCACTATATTTTGCCTAGTTTAAGTAAGGATTTACAATCCTTTCTATCTTTCCAAAGAACTAGTTATTTGGCTATTGATTCCCCTGAAATTATCTTAGTCTCACTGACTTCTTTCTTTACATTTATTATTTCTTTCTACTTGTTGGCTTTGAACTTGATTTTTCTTGTTTTCTTAAGTTTATACATGCATAATTTGGTTCTTTATTTGATTTATTTCTTATATTTAGTGAAAGCACTTTTGACTTAAAATTGCATTTATCATAAAGGATCTAGAAAGTTTTCACATTCATATAAATTCCATCCCACTTTGGAGGCAGACATAGGCAGATTTCTAAGTTCGAGGCCAGCCTTGTCTACAGAGTTAAGTTCCAGGACAGCCAGGGCTACACAGAGAAACGCTGTCTCGAAAAAAAAAAAAACAAAATAAAAATAAAAAAAATAAATAAATAAATTCCATCTCTTTTTAAAAAACTACTCACTTTTTATAGATGATAGTATAATTATATCATTTCTCCTTCCTTTTCCTCCCTCCCATATACTCTTTCTTGCTTTTTAAAAATAAATGGCCCCATTTCAAAAATTAATTGTTTAAGTCCACCCTTTATTTTTTCTATGCCCCACTGAGCAATTGTTTTTTCTGTTCCATATGTGATTATGTCTTATTGTACTTTTCATTTGCTCCTGACATCTAGCTACATTTGTTTATGACATTATTAATAGCAACATATAACATAAATGTTCTATCTGTTAAAATCTTTCTTCTGTTTCAATATCTGATCCTTGTTCATGAATTATCAAGTTCAAATTGGCAAAAATATGTAATTTTTACCAAATTAACTATATTGTATTGATTTTGCTGTGTCCAAATGGCTAACTTATTCTTGTTGATACGATACAATCAAATAAACATGCAACTATTTTTAAAATATAATTTCTATAATTCAAAATATATGTTTAGAAAAAATAAAATAGATTTTTCAATCTTTATATCTAAATATGTAAAGCAATATCTATTATACAAAACATGGTGATATTTTTATAATGTGTTACTTTGAAACCTATATATACAATAAACACGTTTATTTTCTACTGTTTTGGATACTCTATCTAATATCAAAAATAAAATGTAATATAAAAGGTGAGAGGTAAGGCTGGTGAGATTGCTCAGGGATTAGCTTCCTTCTGAGCCTGATCATGGGAATTTGCTGCTCATGGCTCAGACAGAAGAAGGAGGGGATTAGCTCACAAGAACTGTCTTTTGAGCCCAGTGTTGGTGGCACATGCCTTTAATCCCAGCACTTGGGAGGCATAGACAGGCAGATTTCTGAGTTCGAGGCCA
>NW_022196897.1:82842160-82845942 GCF_008632895.1 Mastomys coucha
TTTCCCCACATAGCTAGCACATGCAAGCCTTAACTCTACACTAATTGAATAAATGTAAAACTAATTGGATGCCTCTATCAAATAATAAAAAGTCATTAATTTAAATATAATTCTATTAATTTAAATATAAATTACCCTTAATTTAATAAAATAACCACATTAGAAATATAATTTTCTTCTTTGCTTCTTGATTTTCATACCACTTCTAGTTTTCTCTTCTTACGTTTATCTATATCTTGCAAACAATAATTTTATATGTTCAGGATAGTGAAATGAAAAGAATAAAATCATAACATCCATTAGAACATGCAAACAAGTGCTTGTGATACTTATAAAATAAGCAAAATGCATCATCTACACTATATGATAACACTCACAACTCTGCAGTCACATAAATACAGACTCCCAGTGGTCCAGGACAAACAATAATAAAATTTGTTTTCCCAGTGTTCCTAAGACAGACTGTTCTTTATTGCATATTTTTCATGCTGCTAAACATTAACATCTATTGAGAAAAAATTTTAAGTAAAGTAGTGCATCTTTGGGTCTCATTTGAGCTTTTCTTTCACACGGTGTGTCACATTAATGCTACCCTACAGGGAAATAATCAAAGAACTTTAATGTAATACTGTGCTTCAGAAAGGAAACATGACAGCAGTACATTACTGCAAATTGAATTTAATGAGCTTCTTAGCACTAGGAAAGTGACTCTTTGAAACTGAAGCTATTCAATCGAGAGCATTTTGATTATAATTAAATCATTTTACATTTACCACAGGGACAAGTTTAATCTTAATTAGACACTTTTATGGGAAGGTGAAGCCACATGATTTATATTTTCTTGATCACATAGTGAGAGATCCATAATGTAAAGAATAAAAAACAATATGATTGTCCTTTTAAAAGAAAATGGATGTACACATTCTCATGGTGGCCTCCTAGGAAGAGCTTGGCAAGACAATACCAGTGATTGCACCATTCATACGTGCATATACATCAGTGAATGGATAAATAACACCTGTACTCATCTTATTTTCCATCCTGTGATTATTTTAAAATATGGAAATCACATAAAATGTCATTACATTGAGTGACACAGTACTTACTAAAAACCATCAGTACAAAGATATTGTTTCAGTGGAAAGTGCTTTATAATTGGAGTCTCAAGACGATTCACACACTAATTATGGCATTTGAAGCTTTTCCATTTTGTGTAAATAATTTAATCTCTTGGGATGGTATTTCATTGCCTTTTTTGGTAAGAATAATACACCATGCTCTCCATGGAATTGTATCAGTTTATGTGAGATGTGATTATAAAGTTACATTATAAACTTTAGAAGGATATTTTTGCATATTAATTAAAATACTGTAATCATGACGTTTCTGGAATGTCTGCTACACAGAACTAAACAGACCTTAATTTGCTCAGTACACGTGTATATGAAAGTGCATATCACAGGCCAAGGCAATCCTGTAATTGATGTATTCCTAATGTCCAAATCCTGTCTCACCCTTAAGCAAAATGGAATGGTAATGGAGTAGGAATCTCCACTGGTTTCTTGAGGATTAGTATTTGCTGTTAAACAAAAGTTGTAAGATTTGTTTCCTAGTTTATCTTCATTCATCCATGACTTTCATTCAGCCATTTCTAAGGAATTGAAACATTCAGAAGTGATCCCCCTCTTAACTCCATTCAGGAATATCTGTTAAGCTCACAGATTCTAGAGTTCCATCAGGAAAAGTTCTACTGTATTCTGAATTTTAAGGCCCCTTAACAAATGTTCTGCTTTTCAAAGAAGCTGTCATTAAAAGAAATAAAATGTCATTCATAATAAAGTAACAAGAATTCTCTCTCTGTGTATTTTTATGACTGATTCTTCTTTTGGTACCTTGGTAAGATAATTCCTATAATAATTGTAGATATATCATCAATACTATCCAGATTAGAATATTTGGATTCTTTATACAATTTTCAATCTAACCTATCAATATTCTTAGAGGTATACTTGCATGTATTTATGTCTGTGCTTCTTGTATCACTGGACACTACTGCATAATTATTTTAATATGAAGTCAGTTACATGTTCAGTTTTGATCTGTAATGGAATGGCATTGAAAACAAAATGTTTGAATGAGTTGGGTGTAAAACCCCATCTTTTCATTAGCATGAGCTCCTGTTTTCTTTGACATTATATTGAAACATTTTAAACATGTTGAACTTTGAGCCTTTTAAAAATGTATTTAAATCATAGTAAGAAATAAAATGATGGGTTTTTGCATTTCTCATTGACAACATTCAGCCTGCCAAATAGTTGGAAATTTATTTAGTTAAAAAAATTGGTCTAAATGTGGAGGTGATGAGGATCAGGAAGGGACCTTTGAAAACCTGCCTTCGATAACTTCTTAACTACTTTCCTCTTAACCACTCACCTTATTCCCTGTTCCCTTTCATCTTGCCACTGACCTCTTTTTTTCACCTCTTTTTCATCTTTCAATTTATCCTTAAAAATAAAGTCTACAGAAAATATATTAATCAAGGAGAATGGATTCTCCCTTAAAGCCTCCAAAAAAGAAACACAGTTCTTGAGAACACTCTTACCCTGGTCTTGCAAGAACCGTTTAATGTACTGCCCTCCTAAATGTATGATTTTGTTAGTTTACTAAAGAAACTACATGGTTTGAGGTTCACTCAGGTGGATGAGTTTCTATAAAGACTTGAGATTCCTGCCTTTCTGAAGCTTCCCTCCTGGCAAAAATTTTATGACTATCACAGGGAGATGAGCACTGTGGAAAAAAAGGAAAAGTAATTATATGAGGCTGAATACAACATTGGGATAGACTGAGTTCATGGAAACAAATGAATAAATTCCCTTTCATAGGATACATCATGAAGACATCCCTGATCACCCAGAGGATGAGTTCATTTCGGCTTCTGTGCCTGCATTAGATAATCTATGATGTGTTCATATACAGAAAATGAAAGCACTTTTTCTTTTGTATTCTATAACTAGAAGACAATGTTTGAATCGTTAACATTTAAAAAGAAGAATGCCTAGGTCAGAAAGTAAAGTAAATAAAAGCTAAAACTAGAGAGCGTGGGCTCCTCGGACACTGCTGGCCACCGGTATGTTCAAGGAACCAGAATGAGTCTAGGCGGCTCCAACCATTGTGGGCTTAGGGACTGCACCAACAGGTTCCATCTATGGCTGCCTTGCCTGTCAAGGGACATAAGCACTGACATTTCTTGACTACATTACAGGCTCTGAAAGTGGCTTAGCTCTCCCAGCAATCCCCACAGCCTACCAGGTAGTGACTGAGAAAAAGGAGGAGCAGGAGGAGGAGAGAGAGGAGGAGAGGAGGTAGTAAGGAGGAAAAGGCACATCCAAAGGCCATCACTTGCAAGCATTTCAAAGGAAGAAGGGGAGAAAAGAAAAAGGGAAATGTCAAAAAATAGACCCCATCTCTCACTGACACTGAGGGCAAAGAAAGAAGAAAGAAACTGCCACAGACAAACTCCTCTTGGTGGGATCTCCGCTGAAGAAGAAAAAACAAGGCTGGGCAGTGATGGTGCATGGCTTTAATCCCAGCACTTGGGAGGCAGAGGCAGGCAGATAGCTGAGTTCAAGGCCAGTCTGGTCTACAGAGTGAGTTTACAACAGCCAGGGCTACACAGAGAAACCCTGTCTCGAAAGACAAAAGCAAAGAAGAAGAAGAAAGAAGAAGAAGAAAAGAGGAAGAAGCAGAAGGAGAGGAGGAGAAGGAGAAGAAGGAGAAGGAGA
>NW_022196897.1:82846013-82892435 GCF_008632895.1 Mastomys coucha
AAGGAGAAGGAGAAGGAGAAGGAGAAGGAGAAGGAGGAGAAGGAGAAGGAGAAGGAGAAGAAGAAGAAAAGAGGAAGAAGGAAGAAAGAGGAAATGCCAGAAATAGTCTTCCAATTCACATCCAACCCAGCCTGTTGACCAATCAATTTACAAATTGAAGAGGAGGATAAGTGCTGCTACAGCTGACCCACTCAAACCAAGCTGTGAGACCAAATCACCTAACTCCTCAGGGTACTCTGAGCCTTAAGCAGTGGCAGAACAGGCAGAAGAATAAGCACAGATAGAAGAACAAATTTAGGCCACTTCAGATACCAGAAGTGTTCACCCCAAGGCTTCCATAGAAGAAAGGGACTGAGGCATCTCTGACTATAAAGTCAGACAGTGAAGAGACTAGAGCTGGAGTCCTGTGAGCAAACATGACTCAACGCCTGGATGAGGCCTGATTTTATTATATTAATGAACAGTTGCACTCAGCGCCCACCAACATCTATTCCAGGAAAGATCTAAAGTTTTTCTCTTCTATCACTGTGGTTTTCCAAGATAAGTGAAGAATGCACACAGAGGACCGGACCGTATTGGCAATGATCTATGCCAGAAGCATGCATCCTTCCTGGTAACTTTGGCTGTGGAGAATTCTGCCTAGTTTCTAATGTCAGGAATCCTGTATACTGTTTTGATTTGGCTTCTCTGAACCCCAGGGTCACTGTAGGTGACATGGCCCAGGTGACTCTAGAGGATAAATCTGTGGTTGTGATTGTGTTTTGCCTTGAACTAATGGGAACTAATATCAGAGACTTCTATGAAGAAGCTAATCAAGTGCTAAAACCAGGGACTCTTTTCAAAGTGGCTGAAGTCAGCAGCTAATTGGAGGATATGGGACCTTTTCAGGGACTGTGACTAAACTCGGCTTTAAGGTCATCTGTAAGACCCAACCAACGGCCATTTCTTTTTTGATTTTGAAAAGGTTGGGCCTCCTTGGGTAGCACCCAAAGACCTACTCACAGGACTTAACTTCAGCCCTATCTCTACAAGAACAGGTGACCAATGGACATTGGTTGAAAGGGAAGAACTCAGACTCCAGTCTCTGACCTCTGAAGATTGTATCGACGCAGATCATTAGCCAGGACCTGATACCATCTTCCTTCTGTACCAAGAACACTGTAGTAAAGTCTCCAGGTCAGCTCTTCTCTAGCAGAACCTTCTTGGCTACAGAAAGCATGAAATTTCTTGGGCAGGCTCAAGAATGAAGAGTTTATTGTGATGGTATGGATGTATCTGGGAATTGTGGGTCACTTCAGGTATCATAGAAACTAATTAGCTGAGAATTGTTGGCTCTCTGGTTTGGTTTCTATCATCTCTCTGAAGGCACATTGCCATGCCACTGTGCTATTTTCTGACCTGTATTGTCTATTCTCTGTTCATGCAAACTTTCTCAGTCAAGACATGTGGCTTTTATTCTATGACAGGTCCTATAGCTAGTTTGTCACTTGGTGCTGGGAATATTTGATTTCTTTCTTTGAGCTGAGAATCATTTAATTTTTTTCTTTTTTTTTCTTTTTTTTTGTTGATGTTGGTGGTGAGATGTTGTTGATGTTATTGCTGTGAGACAGCATCTCACTTACTCTAGGCTGACCTCAAACTAAACAAATGATAATCCCTCTGTCTTCACATTCTGATTGTTGAGATATTAGGCATCAGCCACTTTATCCAGCTGAAAAAATCATTTCATTCCTGAATATTTCATTTCTCATTTGGAAAATGTAAAATTCTTGTCTTACTTTATGTTGGATGGAACTGAGGAAACTGGCAGCTAAGGCTAGAAACATTAAGAGGCACTGAATAAACTAGCTATGGCTATAAAAAATTAAGACTAAATAGAAGACTGTTTTTGTAATAAAAACAGTTATGAAGACTAAAGATTGAGAGAAGAAGGCCAGAAAGGTGATGACTGTGTAAAATTACACAACCCAAATCTTAAGAACAAGGTTACATGGTAAATTTGATCTATTTTATTGCCATAGTCTAGTCAACCATACTATAGTGATTATGCTGTAATCTTTATATGCTGCGATATATAGGTAAAATGTTGGATATACTTTATTGGCTCTTGGGACCATATTATCTCGTTAAAATAGACTTTCCTCAATAGATGAAGATGCCTTGCCACTGCATGGTAGCACATGGAAATTTAATTCTATGATGTCTCTGAAAAATCATCAAGTATGTAAAAGAAAATAACAAATACAAATGTCTTTAATTTCAAAAGATATCTACTGTGACTGTGTAAAGGAGTATAAGCTGCCATTCAATCTCTCAGATAGAGTCTCTGCTTTTCTGAATTATTCTTAGAAGAACTGCAAATGATCGCTGCTCTCAAAGTATTTATTTCATCAAACTGAATAAGACAATGTAATGAAAATATGCCAGATAATGTCCACAGAAGATAAGAATCAAAAAGTTAGGGAAATAAACTACCTCATTTAGCATCTATTGCATGCTGCTTCAAATAGTATCACCATTATAGATACTATTCAAGTCTCCTCAGCCATTCTATTCAGAAAGTCAAATTCCCCTGACATTCTGTTTACCTAATTTTTCTTTTATTTCCTTTGATGAAGACCTATAGGTATTAAAGATTACAGGGCACCATTTTACACTGAGTTCCCAGTTCTATTATTTCTGTTTACATCAATCAGTACAGAGCAAATGAGAGCTGCAGAGGGTAGTAGCACTAGCATGCCTTGCCTTCTATCTCCCAGGTAGTAAATGCAATTGTTTTGTTTTTCAAGGTCTAAAATGACTAGATATCAGCAGCTAACATCCTGCAGGGCAAATCAGGATGTGACATAAAGTGTTTAGAATTGCTATGTTGGCATTGCTAACAGAACAGTAATAGCAGAGTGTTTGGGGGCACAATAGGGCTGTTGGCAATGTCAACTGCTCACTGTGTGGTGGAGAACAGACAGGATTATTGTTTTCGTTCAGCTCACAATTTATTTTCCCTCCTTTTTCTTTACCTGGGGAATTTTTTTAAAGATGAATAATCTCCTCCTCCTATGCCATAGATGTATTGTGATTCTGGAGTTTCCTCTCTCCCAGTATCTCTTTCCAAATAGTTTAAAGGTTATTTTCTCTTATCAATTCTTTTCTCAGAAGGCTTATAAGTTTATCTGGCTTGGTTGTCCTTTAAGTAATCACGATAACTTCCTAAGTGTATTTAGTAGCAAACAAACTCAGTAGACTGTATGTATATTCTTAAGACTGAAAGTGAGGAAATATAAACAAACA
The DNA here is from genome assembly GCF_008632895.1 of Mastomys coucha. NCBI lineage: Eukaryota > Metazoa > Chordata > Mammalia > Rodentia > Muridae > Mastomys > Mastomys coucha. Next base: position 82,849,302 of record NW_022196897.1, read on the forward strand.
AAAAGTGTCAATATGTACCTGTGGCTTTGCAGATAGCCCTCTTTCAATAAATACATATATTTGTTTTCACTTATCACTGCATGTATTGTTATGTTGACATCAGCATAATTTTCTAAGAAATTTCTACCCTTGAAATCTCAGTGTCTGCTGTTTCCAAAATTGTTCAAAGATGATGCTAATCATATTATATAACTATCTAATTTGAAAATATTGTCTCTCCCCAAATCCTACTTTTGAGAAAGCAAGTTAATTTCATTATTTAGATTTTATTTACTTATAAATAATTTCTCATATCTCTGAATACACACACACACATACACACACACATATATATATGAATTACTAGCTTTTTTCTACTTTTTTTACAATTGTATTCTCTAAACTTCAAATTGTTCATATGTGTACATCTTAGCTTCATTCCTTTGTAATAGGATCGTTCATTGAATGAGGAGCTCACTAACTTGGGGCTATGTTGGCAGCAAGCAATGCTCTGCAAATTGTCTGTATATGGCTCTCACACACTGCTAGGGTCAAAGGCAAGTCCTGGCATTTGCCTTGGGTTTTGTTACTCCAATCAAGTGCTCATTTTAGTGAGGTGAGTGTTCCTACCAACTGAGCCATCACCCACAACCATCTGTGTCCCTTCAGTAAAGACAAGTACTTACAGAATTTTACTCCCTTTGTCCTTTATAGAAAATAATATCACCATGACACATTCCATGAAAATCTGTAAAATAGCAGAGATGACACTCAGCTATTTCATTAGTTATGCTCTCATAGATTGCTAGTTCCTTTTTTCTTTCATTTATTGTTTATATATGATATCCAAGAAGTTCATATGAGCTAGGAAGAAAATATCATGGTGCAGCAGGCTTTTCTTCAGGTATTTTAAGAAGCAAATATTCTGAAAATTATCATCCCATAGAGAGAAAGAAATCCTTGTAAACCTACTATTTGGAGCTCCTTTATGCATTTCAGAGGTTTTCCTTTAAATTCTGGATTCACTAATAATTTTTCATGTGTCTCCTGCTTTCTCGGCCTCCTTTCCATGTCTTTATCATTAATTGTTCCTGTTTTAAGTATGTTGAACTATGACCAGAACTTCTTGGAAAAAGAAAGGAAGAAACAGAAAGCTAGAGAACTGCAAGCATCTGACTTTCAAAACAGTATGACCATTTGTTAGAAATTGCTTCTTGTCCATGGGAAAATGGAGAAGAAACACAGAAAGCAGAGGTATGCCCATTGCTTCTCTCCCCTTTCTTCTCTAGCCCTTCTGTCTGACAACTGCCAATTGAACATTTCTACTGATACTGTCAACAAAACTATTATTCCACCCACTGGTCAATACATGTTCATTTTCTGTCAGATGTTCAGGGAACTGAAGCATTATATGTTGATCTGTCTCTGATGTTCTCAGGGAGAGTAGCAGTTAGTCTACATTATGCACAACCTTGATTATCAGAACTAAATCATCATTCACCTCCATGAAAGCCCAGACACAAAAGGCCATTTTCTGAAGGAAGAGAGATAGTTCAATCTTAAAAAAATGTAAACTTGCAGCTTTTATTTATGAAAAATAATATCTCTGTCTTCCCAAGGAGACAGGGCCATAGCATAACTCACCATATGCAGCTCATCTGTGTGTAAATTTGTACCCCCTGGACAGTCACAAAAGCTCTTTTAAGTAGGTACTTAATAACCTCTTGATTAAATTTTTAAAGGTTATTTGAAATATTTGAGTACTTGGAGGAGACTTTGAAAGTGCAATTAATTTTTTTTCAAAAATGGGAGTGCTTGATCTTGACATATTAAATTTACCTTTGTGTATAAACTATATCAGACAATGTGTTTTAGTTTTCTTCAGACTAGTAACGAAAGGAAACCCTTAAGTTTTCCAATTGTCATCACTTTATTCTGAATATCTTCCCTTAAGCTCAACATCTTTGGGGTGATTAAACTCATTGCACACTGATTACCTTACTCCTGCCTGTTTCTATGGCATATTAGTGTGTCGTTGTTTTTGTACCCTCTTATACAATTGCTCTGTATTTTGTTTCTAGTTTTCCCGAAACCCTGAAGGTGCACAACTCGCTGAGTTGCTGTGGATTTTATGTTGAACATATGTTGCGTCCTACTCAATGGTCTCCTTACGGCTCTAGAGCTGCAAAGAAAAATGAATATTTGGAAGAAAGAAAAGCTTGAGTACTCTACTTAGCCCAGTGGCCGTAAATAAATGCCAGCTCTGAGTCCTGAAAGCCCTCTGCAGCACTGCTCCAATGCTGGCTTAAAGCAGTAGCCAATGGACATTATGAGATCCAAGACATGGTTTCTTTAGTTATTCTCAAGTTCTAATATTGCTCTGTTTGCCTCTTGATATACTTTATCTTGTAATGATGTTAACAGTTTGCAGTCCAATGAGGCTGCAGTTCAGTGAGGAAACAGATTTCTGATAAGTATCCTACTATTTATGGTTCCAAAAGGGGCTTCTTCCTTCTTGCTCTGTTAATTAGTGATATCTACTTAACCTCTTGAACCAATTGAATGTGAAGTTCTTTTACTATGTCTATTGTTTCAAAAGTTTCATAGTTGGAATATTAGGCTAATAGAAATTCACTCAAACTTCCACATTTTTCTTTTAAGCTCTTTCTTAGAACTATTTATTTTTCTCCTAAATTAAAATATATGCACAAGAAAAATCATTTTCAATTGTCTTACTTAAACTTTTATTATCATCTTGTAGTTATCACTGTACTTTTATAATGTCACATTTTGAGTTACAAGTAACTTGAACAAGTATTCTTCTATGAAAAATATAATTTAATGAATATGTTTGAAGTGAAAACTTTATCCCAAGACATTGAATATACCAGTTTGTGTTAGTAATCTTTCTTTCACTATAAAAGAAATCCTGAGCTAATCAACTTCTAAAGATAAAAGGCTTCTTTAGGTTCACAAGTTTATAGGTTCCAATGTGTACCCAGTCGACTTTGTTGACAAGGCAAAATCATGGAGGAAATGAATACTGAATTATAACTGCTTGTGTTTAAAAACAGAAGGAAGAGAACTGACCCTTCATCCCCCAAGTAAGATTGCACAATGATCTAAGGAGTGTATACTATGCTGTCCTCTGTAAGAGGTCCATATATTTCCAAATCATGATCCAGAGTCCTAAATTCTAACAAATGGTCTTCATGAAATTTTCAGTGTTCAAACTACAGAGATTGATGTAATGACCAGATAAGACAGGGAAAGAAAACAGAATTACAAACAGCAGCAACAGCCCAAGAAACCAGTCCACAAACTTATAGTAGCAGGCACCATTTTGGACCTGATCCCTGTTAATACCCCTAGCATTTGTCCCTTCCAGCTCAGTACTATTAACAGAACACCAAACATACTCCATTAGCCAACACCATCAAACTTCTGGTAATTGTATATCCAAGTTCTCCATTTCAATATCCACAATCAGAACTGATTGAAAGCTTTCCATTTTGTGTTCCTATACAAAGATTTCTAATCCTCCTTTAATGCTTTTTCAGCATGTGTCAAATTCAAATGATGGTGAGCGATTCTCTCCCTTCTTTAAGCTCTGCATAAACAGACTTTACCTAGTCCCATTTAAGAAGTTTCCATTAATGTTCACAGCCCAAATATCATTGTTTATTGCATGTTATATCATTTTGGATATATTTCTTAGCTTTGAATAGTCATTTATTTGTTGAAAATGGAGATTCTAATAGTGCCCATAACATAATTAATGGTCAGAACCCCCCCCCAATATACATGTGGTTTATTGTCAATACTTATGAGTTCAAAGTTTTACTCATTACTCTCTAGTTTGATAGGATGCAATAAGAAGTTGAAAAAACAATAGATTAAAATTCAATAGATTAAATTCTAAAATTAAAATGATAGAAAATCATTATGTGAGGTCTGTGCAGATTTTGCCTATGTCCAAGTGCCTTGCTTACATTAAATATCCATTCCTCTACATGTAGAGCACAATCAGAAAAATGTTTTCTAAATGAATGCACAAAAGAATAAATTCGTGAAGAAACAAAGTTATTATATAAGTTGCAGAGGAATCAATCTGTCAGTAATAAAATACATGGATCTCCAGATCTGAGTCAAACTGTATAAGGAGGTAAATGATTTGAGAAGAAAGTATAGTAGTGATCAATTAGTCCAGTGATTTTCAAAGGCTTTTGAAGTACATAGTAATAGAATTTCAAAACAGAAAATTTCAACAGTGATTCCTATTAGGAACAAACAGGCTTAGACTAAATTGTAATAATAGGTCTTCTTTAATTACCAAAGAAAGACAAAACATTCCATTCTTGGTTCTGTCTCTTTCTACCAATGTAAACTGTGGAGAATATTATACATTCACTGTAGTTTCCTGAGGATGGACAAACCAAAGGAACATTTGAGAACCTACTACAGTTCTTTGACAAAACTTTTCTGTTTGGATTATGAGTAAAATGGTCACAGCAGAAGTTTTGTATAACCTTCTTTTGTGTATGTGAGGCACATTCCCACACAATACACAGGTTAGCTGAAAATACCTCAAGAGACCAGAGAGAAAGTGTCTTGCTAAATCCGCTAGAGCTGTGAGGAAGGAGACCATAATTAAGCGGAAGACAGTTTAGTGTGCAGACTTTCCCAGTGAGGCACAACTTGAAGAATGGCAACTTCTGCACAATTTTTTTTTAAAGGACACAGATTCTTTGATGACAAGAGAATATCTGTGCTCAAAGAAAGCCAGGAAGTCCTATGGATTCCTGACAGGTCTCCTCTAGTGAAAGGCAAAAGGTGAGCAGGATTGAACATAAAGACTACATAGAGGCTAAACTTAGAGACTGTAGCTTAGGATGTTTCCTTTAAATTTGTTTTTGTTAAAAATAATGGTATTATAAATGTCAATATATAATTAAAACGATGTTATTTTATTTCACTTTTATATTTATTACAAATAAGAGAGGAGGTTAATACTGTGGTGGCTAGTATGTAAGCTGATTAAAAAAATCATAAAATTAATGGGTTTGTTGTGTTAATTCCACTACTAATATAAGAAAAAATATTAGAATCAAAACTTAACATTTATACTTTCACTATTACAGGTGGATTTAGGGGTCTTTTATATAATGTAGATATGTCTTGTTGAAAACAATTTCTGTCTCTGTGTCACAGGCTTTAGTGATTTTTTTGTTTTTGTTTTTGTTTTTGTTTTTTACTGTACTTGATTTAGTTGATCTATTTTGAAAATATATATATTAAGTATTTTGAAAATATATATGTTTTAATTCAGTATCCATAAACTTTCAAACAGTCCACAGTCCTCATCGAATTTGACATAAGAACTTTTAAATGCCACATGTAAATACTTGGCAAGAACTTTTTTTTCCCTTTTTTTATCCTTTTTTTTTTTTAAAAAAATTTCATGTTTTCTTTATTTGCAATATCTCCTTTCCCAGGTTCCCCTACAAAAAAGGAAAAAAAAATAAAATAAAATAAAACAAAAACTAAAACAAACCCCTCTTCTCTCCCCCCTCCCCCTGCTCACCAGGCAAGAACTTTTAAACATCATGTGATGTTAATTTTATTTCAAAGACAGCAGTCCCATCTGAAATATGCAAACCCACACAATGACAAAGAAGATTCTTATGTTAATGTGCCTTGTTTTCAAGCACTGACAACTGATCTTAGGCCCTCACATTTGCTAAATAATCTGTGGGTACCACTGAGTTAATGCTAGCCTTTCTATGTCTAAGTAATTGTAAGATATTAACTTATTCACACTTCTAAAAGGCCCCATGACATACTATTCTTATTATCCTTGTTCTTTTAACTCTCAGCTTCTTAAATTTTTATTTTTAATGTATTTTTAAAAATTGGCTTTACATCTGGATCACATCTCCCCCTCCTTCCTTTCCTCCAAATCCTTCCGTCTTTTTCCACTCCCCCATCCTCCTCTTCTCTCTTTCTTCTGAGAAAAGTGTAGGCCTCCCATTGATATCAAGCAGCCTTGGAAAATCAAGTTGCAGTGGAACTTGGTACATATTCTCCTATTGTGACTAGGCAAGGCAGCCCAGTAAGCAAAAGGTATCCAAAGGCGGGCAATAGACTGACTCAGTACAACCCTTGGTTCTTTTGTTAGGAGTTCCATATGAAGTCTTCATATCTCTTACATATGTGCCTAGGACCTACATCTGACACATGTATGATCTCTGTTTGGTAGTTGAGTCTCTGAGGGCCCCTAAAGACACAGGTTACTTGATTCTGTAGATTTTCTTTTAGTGTCCTTGACTCCTCTGGTTCCTTCAGTTTTTCTTCCACCTCTTCAATGGGATTCCCTAAGTTCTGCCAAATGTTTGGCTGTGGGTATCTGCATCAGTTTCCATCAGATGCTGTGTGAACCTCTTGCATGACAGTTACCTTAGACAACTGTTTGAAGTATAGCAGAATAGCATTACTAATGACATAGATAGGATCTCTCTGTTGGAATGTGTTTCAAGCTGGACATTTTAACTGGCAAGTCACCTGAGACCAAGGAGACTCAGTTCAGTAGCCCAGGGATACAGGGTTAGTAAATAGTGGGATTGAGATTTATAACCAGGCAAAGTGAGTACAGAACCTGCAAAGTCTTAAATCACTCCTGAATAACTTTTCATAAGATGCTTCTGAAAGGTTGTACTAAAACTGGATCACTGCCAAGCCCCGGCAGCAGAAGTATCCTGTAATACTTTTGTTGCATCCATCTCTGTCATTCAGTTCCCTCCTTCTCATCTCACTGCCCCTTGTTGCCTCATTGCATAGAATACAACAAATATTACTTGAGTACCAAGATTTCTATGGTCATGAATGGTTTACATTTAGTTTATACTAAATGTACCCATTTAGTGTTTAACTCAAAATCAACCTAAAACATAAGCAATCTAGTATTTACTGAACTGAAAACTTCAACACAAAACAAGCCTTGTTATTAATGATCATATATGTAATAGTGATTTTATTGCCTTTATTATTATTATTATTATTATTATTATTATTATTATTATTACTATTATTAAGTATAGAATGATTTGTTACATTTGAGTTAAACATTCATATTCTTGCATACCATTGTTAAAAATGCATGTATAATGAACACAAGTACAGACACTAAACTCTCCCTTTTTGTTTTAAGCATATAAGAATCAAAGCAACTAAGACTAATAAAACTCTTAAGATAAGACTGACCAGGATGAATAATGAGAAAAATAATCAAGCAGACCTGAACTTGGATCTTACATTGTTTCTTGCTTGATGGATGAGTTTAGGCAAAGTATGTGATTTTTCTAAGATTTGTCTGGAAAGGTAAAAGATTTATATTACTATTATTATTAATTGATGGTTATTATTACTATTGAGACAGTGTCTCTCTACATAGCCCTGGCTGTCCTGGAACTTATTAGTTAGACCAGGCTCACCTAAAACTTACAGATCTCTACCTGTCTCTATTGGGATTAAAGACATGCACCACCATACTTGGTATACAATTTTATTACTGAGAAAATTATTTTTTGGGTCTTTTGTTTACTTATCCACTAGGCAGTAGTGGTAATGTCGTTAGAAGTTTTGGTAACTTGTCAGTTTTTAATGATTTATTGTTTTTTCCCCTCTTATTCTTATGAAAAAATCGAAAACATCATAGAAAGACTAACCAAGAGAAAGGTTTGCCCATTGTTATATGCTAGGCAGCAAACCTTCCTGCTTTTCATGCCGAGCTTCCCAGAGAAAACAGCCGCCATACTGTTTATTGTGACTAGATTGTGTAATTCAGACTATATCTCCTAGAGGTTGATACCACTGCTTCTTGAGCCGGATACACTTGTTCTTTGCCTTTCTGCACATCAAAGGATGTTTAGCAGAATCCTTGCCTTAGCAAAGTAGTTCAGAGAGGAAAAACCACCCCACACCTTGCTGTGATTATCAAATGTAACATTAAGCATTGTCAAGGTTCCCCAAGGAATCATCAGTTGTTTAGAGAGTGTTACACTTTTGTCAGTCAGCAAGCAAGGATACAGATTTTTCTTGAGGGCTTATGAACAGCTTCACTAAAAGGAGAGGTGAAACAAGAACATAGTTTCTGTAATTTCGAGCTACTAGAAGACAGTACTATAGATAAGGGTGGCTTATAAATAGAATGAGGTGAATTCTCCTAGCTTTGGAGCTTAGAAGCCAGAGATCATGGTGCTAGCAGGTACCACCTCTGATTATATTCCCTAGCTCAATCAAATCTTAGTGGTCCCACAAGGAAATAACAGAGGGAACTAGCCCACTGGTGTCTTCTACAAAAATAATAGTCCCATCATGATGATTCTTAATGCATAAGCTAATTACATAGCAAATCCCCTCCTTGTATGTAGCATCTTAGCAAGCTTCAGATCCAGGAACTGGGGAGAAAAACATTTTATTGAAGTATCGCTGTTTTACCTTGTTGGTTTTGGTCTGAGAGCCTTTTTAGGTTTCTGAATTACTAAAAGATCTTGTAATAAAATAGCAAACTATATTTTATAATATGTATCTATATACAAATTCATATATCCATTCTATAACAATTGTTTAAAAGAGGTCATGGTTTGCAGGAGAGTGAGAAGTAATATTTGGCAGGTTTTGGAGGTAAGAAAGTGAAGGGAGAAATGTTGTAATTAAATACAGTCTCAAATACAAATAAACAAAATAACATACTCTACTTTTAAAATAAAACAGAAGGACTCTAAATGGAAAATCCCCCATCTGAAGTATCATTTTATTTCTTTGTATTGCCTGCACCTCTATAAAGAGGTACTGGAACCTCTGCCACCTTGCAGTCATCAGGAGGAGAATGTTTTCTTTTCCTACCACCTAGGGTGCAAATTTAAATTGCTTTTGCTTATTTGGTTCCTTATGGAAATAGTTGAAAGTTATTGTGGCTCATTATATGTGAAGCTGTAAATTGACCTCTTTCCAGTCAGACACATTTCCTAAGCATCTGCACTATGCAGACTGGCCTTTTCCAGAACCTTTAGCATCCTCTTGCAGAAGATTGCCACAGATTTTCCCTCATCTCACCTCTAACCTGGAATAGGTTTTTCTATTCACAGAGAATCCCTCCTGCAGCTCTTGCCATCTAAGCTTTTGGTCACCTCTGTCACTATCTTTCTGTGTGACTCATGATCTGCTTTGTGGACTTCTTGAACATCTTAGTCCAAGGCTCTCAACAGTTAATGTCTTCCCAAAGCCTTTGCTTCAATAAATAACAGTTGGAAGGGATGAATGGTTGAACAAATCACAGATTTATAAAAGGAGAAGAATTCTTTTTCTTAGTCAGGTAGGGGGGGGGCGGTTGAATTCTGCACATGCTGTCCTCTATATTCTCAGGTAAGGATAATAAAGAAAGATCTTGAAATGCCTCTCTCAAAATCAGTTGCATTTCCATATACTAGTATTTCCATATTCAGATCTGCTTCCCTCCGAAGTTTATGTGGATGATAGAATCTATCCTTGGTCCCTTAGCATGGTCTCCTGGCCCCACACAGCACTACTGTTTTCTATTTCTTTTTATGAAATGAGAAAAATCTATGAATTTCTATTCTTAAACAAAATCTACTGCTGAATGACTGACAAAAATAATTCAAATTCTTTTCATAAAGTGCAATTCCATTCATTGCCATGCATTAAAAATGGAACAATAGTGATTACATTATCAGCAGGGAAAAAAATCTGTAAAGCTGGACTGTTCTTATTTAAATTTTGTTTATCCAGGTATTTATTATAATAAGATAATATTTCACTGTGAATTAGCAATCGAGTGAGATGTTCCAGTTGTTTGTAAAGTTTAATTCTATAGCAAAAAAAAATAATAAACTCAGAATGTAGCTACTGTGACAGCTAATGAATAAATACGAAGCTTATTTTCAACTCATTTACGCATTAGAAAATGTAGGTTTTAGCCTTCATTATTGTATCACATTCAATAAAATTATAGACAGGCTTTGTCCTGACAAGTGAAATAATTTGCATGCATCAATCACCGCAAGGAAAAGTAAGTTACACGTTTCTCATGTATTAATACTGATGGGCGATTTGCATTTTAGCTTGACAGGGTAAAGGAGTGTTTCACAGAACAATTATACAGATCTTAGAACTTGAATAGTGTTGTATGTTTAATCAAACGATTTTCATTTTAGCAACAATGTTTATTTATCACAGTGCTGGACACTGGAGCTTTAGAGAGCAAAATATTTTGGAATTTGGGGACATCAGAGGCATTATCCTTCAATGACAAGCAGAGATCATCTGTACATGAAACATCAGCTCTTGACATTTTCATTTGAATTACAAGATGTCTTGACTTGAAGAGACCTGTGTCATGAAGTCAACATGTAAAGAGAACAGTATGGGTTTGGAGTCCTGGTCTGAATCTTCACTCTATCAGCCATGTGACTATATCCATGTTTTACAAACTCTCTAATCCAGTGATACATTACCTCTCTAAATGCTGCTTGTAAGGAAGCTTTTAAAATGGCCAATGCCTTTGCTGAAATGCCCGACAGTGATAATATAAAACCTGAAGAGATGACCTCAAGGAAATAGACAGATCTCCTAATGCAAGGATGGGGTAACCAACCTACCTGCAAAGTTGTTTCTGTCTAAAAGAAATGAATGGAGAAAATTGGAGCAGAGATTGAAGGAAAGGCCTTCCAGTCCAACTTGGGATCCATCCCATGGATGAGAACACAACCCTGACTATATTACTGATGCTATGATACGCTTGCAGATGGCATTCTAGCATGGCTGTCTTCTGAGAGGCTCTAACCAGTAGCTGACTGAGACAGGTGCAGATACTTACAGCCAACCACTGGTCTAAGGTCAAGGACCCCTATGGAAGAGTTAGGGGAAGGACTGAAGGAGGGGAACTAGATGGCAACTTCTTAGGAAGATCAACATATCAACTACCCTGGGACCCTGGGGGCTCCCAGAGTCTAAGCCACCAACTAAAGCTCATACACAGGCAGGTCCAAGGCCCAATGCCTATGACACATTATGTAGCAGATGGCTGCCTTGTCTGGCCTCAGTAGGAGATGATGTGCCTATCCTGTAGATTAGGGAATGTATGTATGTGGGGGGTGTTGAGGTGATGGTGGGTGGATGAGTTCTTGATGTCAGTGGGTGGGGGGTGGGGAATGGTTTGTTGGGAAATGGGGAAAAGGATGGGCATGGAGAAAGGTGGCGAGTGGAGTTGCACCATCTCATAAGCAAAGGGGAGGCTGGTGGGGTGAGGAGCTCTTGGAGGGGGGACCAGGAAAATGGGCAACATTTGGAATGTGAATAAATAAAACAACTAAAATAAAATGCCAATATTTCAGTATGAAATGTCACTTGCCCTGAAACCTGACAACTCCAATTCAGTCCCTGGGACCTATGTTGTAGGAAAGAATAGACAACTCTACAAGCTCTCTTTTGACCACTACAAGAAAATTGTGCCACACACAGATATCGGGCTACATACACACATACACATACTACCCAGACAGACAGATAGACAGACAGACAGACAGTCTTCAATAGTTGAAAATAAAACCTCCAATACCATGGCACTAGATGTTTTAAAGCTTACCTTCAGGGTGATTTCAAGGAGCATATAAGATTAGTAGTTATAGTTCTCTGCTCTGCAACTGTAAGGTTAGCCAGAACAAGTCCACATTCTTACATAGGTCTGTTTATGGGTTGGACTTTCTACTTATTTAACATGTATCCAAGAGATGCCAAGGCCAACACTGTGGGGTGTTAGTTGCAGTTTTATAAATATTGCAGATTTCTCCTAAATCAGCTAGCTCCCAAATAATTGAGAGAGGACTATTTTACTTATTTAACAGTTTTAAGGCATAACAACTGAGCAATATTAATCTATTTTAATCCTCTACTGTCTATCTACTTTCCAGCCAAATTCCTGCAGATACTTGCATGGTATAGCATTCTCTGCTCTAGCATGCTCATGGTGTCTACTGGATCCTTTCCTTGTGTCTGATTCCCCACTTCTCTCTCCCTGCCCCTCCTCTGGCTTGGAGGAAGTCCAGTGCTCTCCTTTCCCTTGCTCAGTCATTGTCTGATCAGCTCTTTATTCACCAGTCACAGAATAATTGGAAAGCAATGTTTATTCAGCACTAAGACAGGAGATTCTCAGAATATGGATTGCTACCAGATATGGGGCTACAGAAATAAGCATTTGAATAATACAGGTATAATCTGTACACAGTACTCAATAACACTAGGCCTACATCTGGGGCCACAATTTCAGTGACAAGGTTTCAATTTCTGCACTGCTTCTGTGAATACTAGATGTTAGAAAAAAATCATATAAAAATTCATTTCTGCCAGGCGGTGGTGGCACATGCCTTTAATTCCAGAACTTGGGAGGCAGAGGCAAGCAGATTTCTGAGTTCGAGGCCAGCCTGGTCTACAGAGTGAGTTCCAGGACAGCCAGGGCTACACAGGGAAACCCTGTCTCAAAAAAAAAATTCATTTCTAATAGTTCTGGTTATAAGAAAGATATCAGCTCTGTTTCTACAAAACTTTTTATGTCCTTACAGAAGCACAACTATTACAGCTATATATATATATATATGTATATATATATATATATATATATATACATATATACATAATATATATCAATATATACACTATATATATAGTATATATATCAACATATATATACACAATGTACATATGCAATATATACACAATATATACACAATAAATTTTATATATACATATATAATATATATTACATATATATGACATGCCTTTAATTCATTTAATTTATATTCAAGTGGATCTATGTGATTTCAAAGCTAACATCATTTGCATGTTGAGTTCTAATTTAGCAAGGCTAGGGGTTTCTTAGCAGTTAAGCCTTAGAGTTTTTCTGCTTTGTAAAGATTCTAAGTTTGGTTACTACCACCTATATGAGACCACTCATACCTGCCTAACTCCAGTTCTAGGATAATCCAATATCTGTGGCCTCTGCAGGTACCTACATACAATCTTGCACAAATTCATAATATCTATAATTAAAAGGATTCAAGATGATATTTTCAATCCTTTTAAAAATATTATCATTATGACCTCTTGTCTTACTCATGCCCTTCAAGCTATTCTGTATATCTTCTATAGCAGTAGTCCTGCCATGAGGCTATATATTTAAATCATTTTGGCAAAGGTAGGCTTATCCCTGTCAATCCAGCATGTACCAACCTCAAAAAAAATTTCTAGATTGTATTGACTTAGGCTTTCGTTGCATTTTTCTTGGATTTTCAGTCCTACTTTGTGGCTTTATCATGGTGAAACTAATAGGAATTCCATTGAGAAATAACAAGTCATTGATACTATTTATTTCATTATTTCTATTATTAGTCAGTGGGATGCATTACTGTAATTATATTCTGCATGAGTAAACTAACTTGGAAAATCTATGAGATTTGTCTATGTTTCCAGGTCAGTGAGAAGTAATTCATAACCAAACTCTACATTTCCAGACTTCATGCTTTCTAGTAGATTATTGAAAAGCTCATGTTGAAGCTGACAAAAAATAAAGAATATTCTTTTATAAATGTAAACATAGTTTTACTCTTAAAATCTTTTTAATGTTTTTATATTCATTTTTGATCCTTCTTTGTAGATTTAGATATTTCAAAACCTACTTTATTAAGTGTTCCTGAACACTTCAACCTCCCTTCTAGCTCACCTACCAGAGGTAAGGTAAAGGAAGATTAATAGGAAATGAGAGATATGGTCTAGCTTAAAAGTACTTCTTTGATGCAATACAAGTCATTGTTGTTAGGATAATAGCAGTCCAGTCCAAGCACCAAACACAAATCAATACAAGCAGCTAGATGCAGAGGAAACCACGATGCTTTGCCCAGTTGACAAAACTCTGCAGAAGCAGCAAGAAGCATCCGAAATACCAAAAGAAGTTCTCTGGAACATTTCTATTTGTGAACTCATGACAAGCAAGGCTCAGGGAAGACCAGTGAAGATTTGGAAGATGTACCAATGCCAGAGTATCTCTGAGGTTATATTTATACTCGTTCTAAACAGCACATGCCCTCTCAAGCTTCCATTCAAGCAAAATATCACATGTCCTTTGATAAAACAGATTCCAGACAAACACCACATTTCTGTTCCAGCAAAAAATCTTACATCTCTCCTTTAGCAAAATATCCTCTCACAAGACGTTTTTCAGTAAAACAATACATGACACAAATGAGTCTCCAAAAAAGACAGAAATTGACACTTCACTTTTTTTATTTATTTTTATTCCCCCACATCTGTCCGCCCTCCAACAGTTCCACATCCTATTTCTCCTCCCAACATCTCTGTCTCCACGAGGATGCCCACATCCTCCTCACCCCACCAACCAGACTTCTAAACTCCCTGGGGCCTCCAGTCATTTGAGGGTTAGGTGCACGTTCTATGACTAAACCCAGACCCAACAGTCCTCTGCTGTATATGTGTTGGGGGCCTCATATCAGCTGATGTATGCTGCCTGGTTGGTGGTCCAGTGTGTGAGAGATCCGTACAGATTAATTGAGACTGCTGGTCCTCCTACAGGGTAGCCCTCCTCTTCAGCTTCTTTCAGCCTTTCCTTAAGTCAACTACAGGGGCCAGCAGTTTCTCTCCATTGGTTGAGTGCAAATATCTGCACCAATTTTAGCTTCTTGTTGAGTCTTTGGGAGGGCAGTCATGATAGGTCCCTTTTTGTGAGAGCACTCCATAGCCTCAGAAATACAGTAAAGTCTTAGGACATCCTCTTTAGCTAGATTCAACTTTGGGCCTATCACTGGACATTCTTTTCCTCAGGCACTTCTCCATTTCCATCCCTGAAGTTCTTTCAGACAGGAAAACTTATGGGTCAGAGTTTTGCCTGTTAGATGGTAACCCCCATCCTCACATGATGCCCTGTCTTCCTACTGGAAGTAGGCTCTATAAGTTGCCTCTTCCTAATGTTAGGCATTTCATCTAAGGTCCCTTCCTTTGAGTCCTGAGAGTCTCTCAGCCCCCAGGTCTCTGGTGCATTCTGAAGGGTCTCCCCAACCTCCTACATCCCAAGATTGTCTGTTTCCATTCTTTCTGCTAGCCCTTGGAGATTCAGTCCTTTTCCCTCACCCAGTACCAAACCAAGTTCCCCTCTTCCCCCTACTCCATCTACTTTCCCTCCCAGGTCCCACCCTCTCTCCCCATTTGTGATTGCTTTTTTCTCCCTCTCAAGTGGGACTGAGGCATCCTTACTTGGGCACTTCAGCTTGTTGACCAGAGCTGTGGGCTGTATCTTGGGTATTCTATACTCTTTTTTTTTTTTTTTTGCTAATATCCACTTATTAGTGAGTACATACCATGCATGTCCTTTTGAGTCTGAGTTACCTCACTCATGATGATATTTTCTAGTTCCATCCATTTGCCTGCAAAAGTCATGATGTCCTCATTCTTAATAGCTGAGTAGTATTCCATTGTGCAAATGAACCTCATTTCCTTAATCTATTCTTTTGTTGTGGGACATCTGGGTTGTTTCCAGCATCTGGCTAGTTCTAGTGAGACTTTAATCAATTTTTCTGTGCCCAAGTTATACTGCATGTTAAATGTTTATTATATATGTTCTAATCTTCTTATGTTATTAAGCCTAGACAAGTATCACAATATTTCTATCCACCCTTCCTTTAAAACATGTCCACTGAATTAAAAGAAACTGAATGATTTCTTTCATAGGTATACTGAACAGTTTCTAGTTGTGTTCGTATTGCAGTTTCTATTATAGTAGCCACCAGCTTCATGTGAACCTCAAACTCTTGAAATGTACTTCATCAAAATGAGATAGAAATGTCTCAGAATTTATAATACATTTGTGTTTATTTATCATGTGTTTAAGTGGTATGATTCTGGGTATGTGGCTTAAAACTTATAACTGCTCAGGATTATTTTTAAAGTTTCTCCTCAAAAGGTTAGCACACAAATATAAAACTATATATACAAATAATAAAGATCTGAATATGCAAAAGCTTAAGTAACTTGTGAGGGTCAAATTGAAAAGGTCTAAGAAAGCAATTTAAGGTATGAGAATGTGAGGAATGTTTCAGATTTCTTTCCTTTTCTATGCCATTATTATATTAAGATGTCAAAAGTTCAGCATCTTACCATTAGTCAATGGAATTTAGATAAGATAATAATCCGGCCCTTGTAAAGCACTGACTACTATTATAGTCTCAAGCTCAGAGTTTAAATTTTCTTTGGTTGCATTCCAAATATAGACTTAAAAGTGCTCTGATAGTCCACTGGACAGAGGAAAGAGTATTAATGCTTTTGACATGAAGTCAGTTTTGGGTCCTCAAACTTTTGCTCTGACTCTTAGGTATCTTCAGCATTTTTACAGACACTAGCTAACTTCTTTTTCTACAAAGAGGATTTCAATACAGTGTACAGTCAGTGTTAATGCTAATAAATCTAAAACTTTTATGAATGTGAACTTAAAAAATACATCATGTAAGCTTCATAGACTTGTAGAGTTCTATTATAGACCTGGATCTATCTATAACAGGACAAATGGACTCCAGATAAACACTCCTGTCAATCAATAGCTTAAGCTCTCTCCCTACTGCATATCTCTAATGATGGGTTCACACTTTCCCTGGTTTTGGGACTCCTCTGCTCCACACAACTACCAGGTCTATGGGCCTTGAAGTTTAAAGTATACACTGAAAATAAAGGTTTTTTTCCTAAGCTTCTAAACTTTATCTTCGGTCCCTGTATCTGTTTCAGAAGTTTTCCAATCAAATAAAGACTGTAAACTGTTTCAAAATTGCCTGGAATGGGCCAGCCCTAATTGGTCTTCAGAACTTTCTAGATTGCTTCAAAGTGGTTTGCACTCCCATACCCCTTGGTGAACCTGAGCAGTTGACCAAATACATATCCCTAGCCTGCACTCTCTCCATTCCCAGTCTTTGCCAGCATTCCAGTCTTTCTGAACCCTAACAATGTTACACCAATTTCAGCTAAGAATCAGTTGCAGAACAGATTTGTGGTGCTCCTTATCATCAACAAAAAGGCTAGAATGTCAGCTCCCCTCCAAAAAGAAAAAAAAAAGGAACAGCAGTTTAACTCTGGTGCCTATCACCATACCATGTTGCATGCTGGCCACCAGGTTGTTTCAGCATCTCAAATCCCTGTTACAGAGTCCATGCTGGTATCCTGGCTCCTCTCAGCTCTTCTTAGTATGCCCTCTGATCTAACTTCTCCATCTCTTCCTCTAGCTTCTCATTCCTATAGAACTCTGTAATTTCAGCTATGTACTTTCTTGGTCTACTTGTCCTCTCTTTCTCTTAGTTCTCTCTTGCTTCTCCATTAAACTCTATTCTGCTGGCCATGTTCAGTCTAGTCTATTCTAGATGTCCCTGGCTACACTCTTTCTAGTTTCTATAGTGAAATCCTTTTCCTTTTCCATGAAAAAAAACAATACCTCAAAGAGCTATTTAAGCATTATGAAGCCACATCTCTTAATCATAGATTATCAAATGCCTTACAATGGAAGGGAGAAATAGACACAAATACTTAAAGTAACTTACAACGTTCTCTTCCACTCGCTTTAGAAAATATAATTTTCTAGTATAAAAGGCTATTTCATTCCTATGATAAAGCAAACTACAAAAAACAACACATATCCATTAAACAAGTCTGTTAATATACAAAGAACAAATTAACTAGTTTAAAATTTTAGATTATTGAAAACTCCCAGTTCAATTATAAGTATGATTTATAATGTAACCTATATGATAAATAGGATGCAGGAATCTTCTTTCA
Source organism: Mastomys coucha (assembly GCF_008632895.1). Lineage (NCBI taxonomy): Eukaryota > Metazoa > Chordata > Mammalia > Rodentia > Muridae > Mastomys > Mastomys coucha. Next base: position 82,867,176 of record NW_022196897.1, read on the forward strand.
TGACTTTGTGCAAATATTTTTAATTTAAGTGCAAGTCTATATTCTCATCCCATAGTCAGGCAACACAAAGTTTGTGGGCTCTTAATTATGTTTCTTGTTCAAATGTTATTTACAAACAAATGAAACCTGGTAGGCATATGTAAAGCCCTGTTTACAATACATAGGTTAAAATTACATTATAATTACATATCTTATAGAACATTTAAAAACCAATACTGGCTTCAAGGAGGCCAAGTCAATGCCCTTCAGCAACTGTGGAACATTGCACTGATAACTGTGCAGTATTCAGTAAGGATAGTAGCACACATCTCAGAATTGTGTGTATTGTGTTACGTAAAAGTAATCTACTGCTACCACAAAAGCAATGTGAAGTCATTAAAGGCCCAATTCAATCTTAAAGTTCCTGAGTTATGAATCTTGTTCCTGTAATCCAGGATAATAGGCAAAACCCAAGGAATTGACAATGATTCAGAGAAGAAAGCAAGACAATATGTGAAAATAGATAATACTAAAAATAGATATCCATTCAATCCCCTAAAACAATTCCATTCTCTCAGACCACAGGTCAATCATGTAGACATTTTTCATTATAGGCAGGCTAGAACATGAGTTTTCTATTTGTTTGTTTATACACTTATTTATTTTTAAAAATTCATTTTCTACATAGTATGAAAAACATCTTTGAGAGTCTATGGATATGGTTTAACTATACAGTACATGCCACATATGTACTAGGCTATGAGTTTAATTCCCAACATCAGATAAACTAGACATGACATTACATACATGTAATTCCAGTATTCAGGAGATAAAGGCAGAGGATTAGAATTTCAGGACCATCATACATGAGGCTATCCTGGGATATATGTAATCACGTCAAAAATTTACTGAGTAATATAGAAATATAAAAAATTTAAAACACACCAATATACATTGATGTTGGTAATAAAAAATGTGAGAAAATAGATATTTACATAGCCACTGATCCACAGTTTTATTCTTAAATATATCTGTTCAATGTGACTCTGTAAATCACAAAGTATTTCCTCATCACTATCTATACAATGCTAAATACTATGGGTATGGACATTTAGATTAGTATTAGCAGCTATCAGATACATATACATTTAATATCTAAAAAGTCAAGAAGAAAACTAAAGTGTCATTTCAGCAACATATAAAAAACAAAAATATGAAACACCTGAATTAGTCATAGACTAATTCTAGTGATTAAATATGCTAGGCTGGGATTCCTTTGTCACTAACTTGGGAGACTAAAGTGGAGATTGCCAAATGATGCTTGTTTTAAGGTGTTATAACCTGTGTTTTCTTTTCAAATAATATAAATCTTTCAGTTTTCATGGTGTTTCTTTTTTTTTTATTGACATGTCATATGTCACTAACCTGGTGACTGACTGTGCCAGAAAGTCTACAGCCAGTGAATAAGGTCAGCAGTTATTCTTCGAGAGCTCTAGCACTTCATGGTGTTTCTTATACATTTTGTTGAGCATTGAAAGACCAGAGTGTATGTTTAGGATCATGGGTTGTAAGGTTGTAGGCTTGGTATTGTTTTGATAAAATAGTTTCTTTGAATTGTTTTAATGATCAGGTCACTTGGTTTCCTACCCATGTAAAAGTATCCACACCAAAAAATAAAAACAACAACAACAACGACAAAAACAAAAACAAAACAAACCAACAAAAACAAACAAACAAATAAAAAAACCATACCGTGTCAAAAGGTATTAAGCCTAGTTGGTCAGGCTAATTTAAGAATTCATGCAAGGTCCCTACAAGACTGAGTGAGTATTGCCTAGAGAACAGAATAAACAGAGATATGACACTGTGTCTTATGCTAATAATCTCTTAGGCAAAGGGGAGATTGTATTCTTTGTAAATGAATGTAAACTATAGGGAGGCATACACTAAGAAAGTAGTTTCATTACTTTATGAAACTTTAATGAAAAAGATGTTCTAAAAATATTTGGTGGAAGTAGAATTGAAAGTTATTTTTGTTTTAGTATTATGATATGCTATACTATTTTACTTGATAAAATCAGGAGATTTAGAATCTTTGAGATTTGTGTGCATATGTATCTAATAATTTCCCAGTTAAATTGATCTATTGCATTCTTGTTATGTAAGATCAAACCTAGTAAATGTATGTCATAATGTTTATTGAAGGATTGGAAGGATCTCATAGAAACTTTACAAATCTAATCTGGAGCCCCTGAGATGATACAGCAAATCATGATGATTGTTGTCAAAAAAAATTTAAAAAAGAAAAGAAAATGAACAAACCAAATACCTTTTCTGATAACTCTAGGTGCCTCAATTCAAGAAAATCTCCCTAGTAATATAATATTTCTTCACTAGGTTTCAATGTTGTTAAACAGGAAAATTCTGCAGTGTGGGAGGTTAAAGTAGGCAATGTCCTGAGCTCCTTCTAGTCATGATTTCTATATTTCTATGATTCTATGAAGTCATAGGCAAGATTAGACAGGTATTGATTCACGAGAACCCAGAGAGTCACGAAGCAGCTACAGAAACATATCAAGCTGTCTTGCAAGCTGCCACAAAAGATTTATGCTGCTCCCTTAAGAGCAGACAAAAAGTTAGGAGTCTTCTGTCTCTATCTTCTAGTTGCCCTTTTAATCATCTGCTGGAATTCCTGACTCAGGTTTAGCAAGTTGGCATTACACAAAAGGTCTTTATGAATTGTATTTTGTTCTTTAGAAAATGTTATTTATAGGTAATGTACTTATTTTTAGTAATGTTACATTGTTAATGATGTTTGATGTATATTTCGGTGGGCATTATGAGGACTCAATTATATTTATATCCAACTCAGGCTACTATAAATATGTTTTCTACTTCCCCTGCATTAAATGTTCACATGAGCAGATTCTCAGTTTCAAACTTGATTTTTCTTCAAATTCAGGTGTTTTGATTGATTTATTTAGTCAAAATTATTATTCAATTACAAATACTATTTTTCAGCAATATGTGGGCATTTAAAAACTATAATTGTATCTAAGAATAGAATGACATATCTTACCATACATTAAATTATAATAGTCATGATATTACATACCTACCATGTGAGATATTGAATTTGCATTGAAGGAAATAAATGTTAAAAAGAATCAAATCTATCCCGAATTGAATCTTCTTGTTCAGGAACTACTTTAGTGGTACAGAAAACTTTGATATTAGAGAGACCACATACAGAAAAACTCAACTAGACTAGCCACAGTGGAAGCAGCTGGCATATTGATTCCTGAAATGTGATAAGTACAATGTATAATTTCTGAACTCATTCCCCAGGATCTATATGTTTGTTTTGCTTTGTTTTTTGGGTTCTTTTTGTTTGTTTGTTTCTTTTTTGTTCTTGTCATTACACATTATCCATTGCCCAAGCTTTTCCAAGTTTTCTGTGTATTTAAACCAAAAAATTGCTGGGCAGTGGTGGTGCATGCCTTTAATCCCAGCACTTGGGATGCAGAGGTAGGTATATTTCTGAATTCAAGGCTAGCCTGATCTACAGAGTGGGTTCCAGGATTGTCAGGGCTATACAGAGAAACCTGACTCGAAATTCAAAAAACAAAAACAAGAACAAGAACAAAAACAAACAAAAAACCATAAAATTGTTAGGTCCCTTAGGAAAAAATAAAGGAATATCATACTTATGAAACCCAAAAGGTAAAATTGTGCATGATTGTATACTGTTCATATACCATTAGTACCAAAGGCAGTCTGTCTTTTACAACAGTTTAAATTAAGCTGAAATGTAAATTAACTTGAAATCCATTGGCTTAAGTGACATAACCCAGACACAGGAAGATAGATGTTATAACCCATGAGATTGCTTACGTGTAGAATATAAAAATATTAAATTCTTAGACATAGAATGTAGAATGATGGCTATCAAGGGGGCACTAGGGATGGTGCAGAATGGGAAGCTGTTAGTCAGAGTAAACTTTTTAATTAGACCAGAAAAGCTACTTAAAGAACTTTGTGTTTCATGGTAATTATATGAAATAATGGTATGCTGTGTTTCTTAAAATTTCTAAAAGAGTAGATTGTTTCAGTATTCGTGTGTGTGTGTGTGTGTGTGTGTGTGTGTGTGTGTTCTCTTGTCCAGTTCTGTTTTCCTGTCGGAATGCATGTGGAGACCAGAGGAAAAGCTTGAGTGTTAGTCCCTACTTCATGTATGACAAGTTTCACTAGTTGTTGTTGAATACGCCAACCAGCTAAGCACTAAAGTTTCTGGAGGATTGATTTGTGTCCACCTCGAATCTTTCTCAAAAGCTCTTATATTATAGAGCTTTATTGTCACATCTTGGTTTATATGGCTTTTGAGAATATGAACTAGAGTTCTCTTACTGGTGTGGCACATGCTTCATCTATTGAGCTATCTGTGAAACTTAAGTGTTGCTACAACAGGAAATGTGGACTCAGGACTGAGTCTTCATATAATTTTGCAGCATAATTTTAAGACATTGCTGTCTTCCTTATCTTGGTTTAGACATTCCAAAATATATATCAAAATAGCATGCTATATCAAAAATGACATGTGCCATTTAATTTTTTATTAAGAGCTGATAACATTTAAAATACTGCATTATAATTAGGTGGAAAATCACATACGTATTTCAAGTGATAAAACCAAACAGTCACTGGAAGATTCTACCATGTGATTCTTCATCCTAAATTAGGTTAGGGCAGTTTCTCAAAGAGACACATGCTACTACTCTTAGGCTATAACCTAACCTTCCCCACCTTGAACACTACGATTCTAGCTTAGTCCTATCTCTGGCCTGGTCCAGTTCAATACAGTTTCAGTACATATGCCATAAATATACCTAGTCAGAGAAGCAAATTTAAAAGTAATATAAATAAAACCTTCTTCTCTTTTTGTACTGTACATCTGAGAGATACACAATGTTTCATGTAAAAACTGTAAGGCAGCTAGCCAAGTGAAGCAGGCACTGGCTTTGACATATTAGGTTTTAATTTTGGGCCCTTGGCAATTATCTTCATGTGCTGGTGCTTGTGGATCACTATTTGACTTATCATTTCCAAAATAAATATAAATGTGACTGTTTGCCTTTAGAAAAACATATAAACAAACAAAAAAACCCTGTGGATTTGAGATATTACCCTTATGCTTCTCCTTCTCATCCTTATTGTTAATATTTTTACCATGGACTCGATAACTATGCAAGAGTGCATAAGATTTAAAAAAAATAAATATATATGTATATAGTATATAATACTATAAATATTATTATATACATTATTATATATTATACTATTATTATGTATAGTAATGTATATATTACTAGATATTTTCTTTATTTACATGTCATATGATATCTCCTTTCCCAGTTTCCCCTCCGAAAATAAAGAAAATATACAATGAAATATAAAATAAAACAAACAAACAAACAAAAACCCTGTTCCATACCCCTCCTCCTGCTCATCAACTCACCCTCTCCCAACTTCTGGCCCTGGCATTCCCTTACACTGGGGCATAGAACCTTCACAGGACCAAGGGTCTCACCTGCCCTTGATGACTGACTAGGCCATCCTCTGCTATACATATGCTGCTGGAGCCATTATTCTCACCATGTATACTCTTTGGTTGGTGGTTTAGTCCCTGGGAGCTCTAAGGGTACTAGTTAGTTCATATTGTTGTTTATCCTAAGAGGCTGCAAACCCTTCAGCTCCTTGGGTCCTTTCTATAGCTCCTTCATTGGGGACTTTATGCTCAGTCCAATGGATTGCTGTGAGCCTCTACTTCAGTATTAGATGGGTACTGTCAAAGCCTCTCAGGAGACAGCTATATCAGGTAAGCTATATCAGCTGTAAGTCAACAGTTGTCAGCATCCTCAATAGTGTCTGGATTTGATGATTGAATATGGGAAGGATTACCAGGTGGAGCAGTCTCTGGATTGTCCTTCCTTCAGTCTCTGCTCCATAGTTTGTCTCTGCAACTCCTTCCATGGTTATTTTGTTCCTCCTTTTAAGAAGGAATGAAGTATCCACACTTTGTTCTTCCTTCTCGCGTTTCTTGGGGTTTGTGGATTGTAATTTGTGTATTCTGATCTTCTGGGCTAATATCCATTTATCAGAGAGTTTATACCATGTGTGTTCTTTTCTGACTGGGTTACCTCACTCAGGATGATAGTCTCCAGATCTATCCATTTTCCTAAGCATTTCATAAATTCATTGTTTTTAATAGTTGAATAGTACTCCATTGTGTAGATGTACCACATTTTCTGTATCCATTCCTCTGTTGAGGAACATCTGGGTTGTTTCTAGTTTCTGGCTATTATAAATAAGGCTACTATGAACATAGTGGAGCATGTGTCCTTATTACATGTTGGAGCATCGTCTAGCTATATGCCCAGGAGTGGGATAGCTGGGTCCTCTGGAAGTACTATGTCCAATTTCTGGAGGAATGCCAAACTGGTTTCCAGAGTGATTGTACCAGCTTGCAATTCCACCAGTAATGAAGGAGTGTTCCTCTTTCTCCATAACCTCTCCAGCATCTGCTGTCACCTGAGTTTTTTGTATCAGCCATTCTGACTGGTATGAGGTGGAATCTCAGAGTTGTTTTGATTTGCATTTCTCTGATGACTAAGGATGTTGAACATTTCTTTAAGTGCTTCTCGGTCATTCAGTATTTGTCAATTGAGAATTTTTTGTTTAGCTCTGTAGCCCATTCTTTGATAGGGTTATTTGGTTCTCTGGAATCTGAACTTCTTAAGTTCTTTGTATATATTGTACTTTAGACCTCTAGCAGATGTAGATTGTGAAAGATCTTTTCCCAATTTGTTTGTTGCCGTTTTGTCCTATTGACAGTGTCTTTTGCCTTACAGAAACTTTGTAATTTTATGAGGTCCAATTTGTCAATTCTTGATCTTAGAGCATAAGTTATTGGTGTTCTCTTTAGGAAATTTTCCCATATGCTCATGTGATCGAGGATCTTCCCCACTTTATTTTCTATTTGTTTCAGTGCATCTGGTTTTATGTGGAGGTCCTTGATCCACCTGGACTTGATCTTTGTACAGGAGATAGGAGTGGATCGATTTGCTTACTTCTACATGCTAAATGCCAGTTGAGCCAGCACCATTTGTTGAAAATGCTGTCTTTTTTTTTTCACTAGATGTTTTTAGCTCCTTTGTCAAAGATCAAGTGACCATGGGTGTATGGATTCATTTCTGGGTCTTCAATCATTTCCATTGATCTACCTGCCTGTCACTGTGCCAATATCATGCAGTTTTTATCACAATTGCTCTGTAGTACAGCTTAAGGTCCAGGATGGTAATTCTAGCAGAAGTTCTTTTATTGTTGAGAATAGTTTTCACTATCCTAGGTTTTTTTGTTATTGTAGATGAATTTGCAAATTGCTCTTTCTAAGTCTATGAAGAATTGAGTTGCAATTTTGATAGGGATTGAATTAAATCTGTAGATTGCTGTCAGCAAGGTGCCCATTTTTACTATATTAATCCTGCCAATCCACAAGCATGTAAGATCTTTCCATCTTCTGATATCTTCTTCGATTTCCTTCTTCAGAGACTTGAAGTTCTTGTCATACAGATCTTTTACTTGCTTAGTTAGAGTCACACCAACATATTTTATATTATTTGTGACTATTGGGAAGGGTATTGCTTCCCTAATTTCTTTCTCAGCCTGTTTATTCTTTGTGTAGAGGAAGGCCATTGATTTGCTTGAGGTAATTTTATATCCAGCTACTTTGTTGAAGTTGTTTTCCATATTTAGGAGCTCTCTGGTGGAATTTTTGGAGTCAAGTAAATATACTATCAAAGCATCAGCAAATAGTGATAATTTGACTTCTTTCTTTCCAATTCGTATCCCTTTGATCTCCTTTTGTTGTCTAATTGCTGTGGCTAGGACTTCAAGTACAATATTGAATAGATAGGGAGAGAGTGGGCAGCTTTGTCTAGACCCTGATTTTAGTGGGATTGCTTCAAGTTTCTCTCCATTTAGTTTGATGTTGGCTACTGGGTTTGCTGTATATTGCTTTTACTGTTTAAATAGGGCCTTGAATTCCTGATCTTTCCAAGACTTTTATTATGAAGGGGTGTTGGATTTTGTCAAATGCTTTCTCAGAATCAAATGATATGAACATATTATTTTTTCTTTGAGTTTATTCATATAGTGAATTATGTTGATTGATTTTCATATATTGAACTATCCTTGCATCCCTGGGCTGATGCCTACTTGATCATTATGGATGATCGTTTTGATGTGTTCCTGGATTATGTTTGCAAGAATTTTATTGAGTATTTTTGCATTGATATTCATCAAGTGATTTCTCATGATCTATGCAAATCTAAGAACTAGTGAGGTGGTTCAGTGTAGTAATGGACTTGCTGAGAAGCTTGACCATCTGAGTTTGACTCTTGGAATACACATGAGAGAGAACTGACTCCTGCAAGTTATTCTCAAATTTCCATACATGCACCATGGTATAGGTGTGTCTGGACATATGTGAATGATTACAAGAACATTCTCATCATGTGTACTCTTTGGTTGGTGGTTTAGTTCCTGGGAGCTCTGAGAGTACTTATTAGTTCATATTGTTGCTTGTCCTAAGGGGCGATAAACCCTTCAGCTCCTTGGTTCCTTTCTCTAGCTCCTTCACTGGGGAAACTGTGCTCAGTCCAATGGATGGCTATGAACCTCTACTTCTGTATTTGTAGGGCACTGTCAGAGCCTCTCAGGAGACAGCTATATCAGGCTCCTATTAGCCAGGACTTGCTGGCATCCACAATAGTGTCTGGATTTGGTGATTGAATATGGGAAGGATTCTCAGGTAGAACAGTCTCTGGATTGCCCTTCCTTCAGTCACTGCTCCATAGTTTGTCTCATGGCTCCAGCTGCATATGTAGCAGAAGATGGCCTAGTTGGTCATCAGTGGGAGGAGAAGCCCTTGGTCCTATGAAGGTTCTATGCCCTAGTGTAGGAGAATGCCAGGAACAGGAAGGGGAAGAGGGTTGGTTGAGCAGTGGAAGGGGGGAGTGAACAGCATATTTGTTTGTTTGTTTGTTTCTTTCTTTTTTTCTGGTGGGGAAACTGGGAAAGGAAATATCATTTGAAATTTAAATAAAGAAAATATATAATAAAATAAAAAATAAAAAAGGAAAAAAGATCACTCTCACACACAAATTAACTAGTGTTTAAGAAGTACCACTTCCAATAATTTTACTTTTTTCACAAAGTGCCTTAAGGTTCACTTGATTTGTTAAGGAGTTAGAATAAGTTGGGACCCAGCACCCTCACCATCACTTTTGGGTTTTGCATAAATGACTGATGATCATTCTCCTTAAATGTGCTAGCAGGATAGTCATTCAGAATTTGAAAGAGTAGGTCTCAGTTTACTTTAAAGGCAGCAAGAAGAGAACACAATCAAAATAGAATTCTGGAAAGATTTTGAAGAAAAATGATTTAAAAGCAAGTAAACAGGAAGAAATAGAAGCCTGTGAGGTTGTAAGCCCAGGAAAATGGGTTAAAAATCTAAAAATATTATGAAAATTCTTTGTTGAAAATAAGAGTAAAATTATTACTCATGTCTTGTTATTTTTATAAAAATAAACTTTAATTATTTTTGCTTTACTAAAGGCAAAGCCCACTCGAATTTCTAACAAGCATTTCTGTACTGAGTTCATTCATTATGCCTTAGTGCAGGCATAATAGATTTCATGAATCCTGTATGGGAATACAGTTTAAGTACAGGAGAGAATGGCTCCATTCATTAGTTTCCTCATTCACTGTTTGTTCAGGCATCCATTCTTTCATTCACTCATTGTTTATAGTAATATAATAGGTCTGTTTATGGGAACACTGCCAAGACCTTGGCTTGACCTCATTTGAAAAGAGGGCAACAAAGAATGAAAAGCCTATTCAGGATTTATATTTGCCTTTAAAAACATACCCACATATGGTCTTAAATACGGCTGTGAAGGTTGCAGCACCAAACCAAGTATCAAAAGTGAGGTACATGCTCTTAGAAGTTGCAATTGATATTCTCTGTGCCCTGTTGTTCCTTTTTCCATGAAGATGTTAAAAATGCCCGCAAATCAATTCACCCAGTCATGCCTCTCTATATAATCTTTCCACAGCACTTTGGCTTTAGGACAAATATAAATTAGAAGTGAATGCAGGGAGAAAGATCTCTCTAGCTAGTCCATTGGGTCATTATTTTTTAAACATAAATAAAATCGAACTATAATTTATAGCTGGGAGTTCTCTGAGGTTTACATCCTCTCCTTCTTACCTATATTTTCTTCTCTCATTATAAATTAATGACAGTGAGCAACAGAGCTTTGCTGGGGATCGGTGTAAAAAAAGTCAGTAGAAATTAGGAGTCTTTGCACAGAAAGGTTTGAAATAAAAGAAAAGTTCTGCATATGAGTTTGTTAAAAGGCACCACATCATGGCATCTTCACTTGCTATCTGTATATAGGTCATTTAAAATGTGTTTTCCCTTCCATTTCCACAGTTACATACTAATAGACTATATGTGGATACCTTAGTTTAGAAGTAAGCAAAAGTAGTTACAGCTCTGCTTTAAAAATTGGCCCTTGAAGCTAGAGCAAATATAATGTGTGATTTGCTATTTGTGGAAAAAAGGTAGGCACAGCAATGTTGGGTTATCTGGGTATAACATATACTGCAAAGAGCCTGAGTTGCCACATGGTTCCTCAGTCACACCTTCGCATCTTTTAAGAATAATTACATTTTTAACCTTAAAAATTCCGATTAACACTCCATCTCCCACCTCTATCCCTCCTGCCCTTCTTCCCTCCCTCTCCCTCCTTCCCTCTTTTTCACCCCTCTTGCTCCTCTTCCTTGTCCTCCTCCCTCTCTCTTCTTCCTTCCCTCTTTCCCTCCCTGCCCCTTCTCTCTCTTGACTCCCTCTCTATCTCTCTACTGCCCCGACTTCCCCAGCTCCCTCACTCCTTCCCCTCCCCCTTCTCTCAAATACACACACACACACAGACAGAGAAGGGGGCAGAGAGAGAGACCCTTCGGTGGCTATGATACACTCTCTATTTTTTTTTTTTAGATTTATTTATTTATTATATGCATGTACACTGTAGCTATCTTCAGACACCCCAGAAGAGGGCATCAGATCTCATTATGGATGGTTGTGAGCCACCATGTGGTTGCTGGGATTTGAAATCAGGACCTTCGGAAGAGCAATCACTCTTCTTAACTGCAGTATTAGAACAATTGATAGCCCAAATTCTTCACAAATGTTGGTGATTTTTCTATAAATCTCTCCATAGTGATTTATTTAAACATATTAGCTGCCATAAAGTATATTTCATTCTGTGGATTAGGAGTGCAGGGATGGGTTTACTGATTACTTTGCACTGAAGTGAAACCAAGAAATTAACAAAGCCACCTTCTTCTTTGAGTTCATTCCAATCTATCCTGATTATTGAAATAGGATGGATGCCCTGTTTCTTACTGGCCATCAGCCAGTGATCACTCTGGGCTTCTCTAGGGTATTGTGCCCCTATGCCACCAGACTTCTCTGGACTCCTTGTTGGCCTTTGCCTAGACCTTTTTACAATATGGTAGCTTGCCTCCTCACTTCCAGTGAAAGGATTTATTGGTCATGTTTGCTAATGTGTAGTAATATGTAATAAAGGGCAGTTTCTGCGGTGAAACTTTTTCCTTCTATGAGATCTAATAGTTAATTGCCAGTTATAGATGCATATACACGCTGTGCATCTACATGTGAGCCACTCAAGTAAAGTGGACCATAGAAGAATTTGACTCTCACTAGGTCAGTTGATCATTTTAATTTATGAGCCTAATCAATGGGACACAGTTTTATCATATTGAATATTCTTTCTTTGAGAACAAAGTTCAATGTCACCATGCTTGCCTACATTGTTCAAAGCTCTGAATACAATTCCCATTCCTGGAAAACAAAATAAAACAAAACAAAACAAACAAATAAACAAAACAAAAAGAAATCAGTCATTGTGCTAACATGGTATTTTAATTAAGGTACTCATAGTATTTTAAAAGAACCAATTATATGCATTTATCAAGATAATGAAATCATTTAGATAAAGATATCTGCATAACAATACATATAATTAATTTATTTGTACCCTCTGGCTCTAATATGCAGTGGCAATTTGGAAAATCACTATCTCCTTTTAATAGAGAAAGTGTATTTGAAAAAAAAAACATATACCCTCACAACTGTGATGGTTAATATTATCAATTTGACTAGATATAGGCTCATGTGAGAAATAAGGTATTTTTCACATCTGTGAGGAAGATTCTAGTTTAGTTAACTGAGATTAAAAAAAATTACAAATTAAATGTTATAGGAATCATTCCTTGGACAGAGGTCTGGATTATAAAGGAGAGAAAGTGAGGTGAACATCAGTATTATCCCTCTCTTCTCTTCTGACTGTGAACTCCGTGTGTCTTCCTCCAGTCCTTATTAGCTTATGACCCCATATTTTTCCAATTATTATTATTGCATGACCCCTTTCTTAGTTTGTGTGTATATGATCTATTGTCAAATTAATGTGAAAAGTAACTCATTTTCCTGTTACACAAAAAAGAATTTGTGCTTCTATATTCCTTTTTTTAGTCAAATAGTACTCTTTATGAAAATTCTAACTAGTTTTGTAACTATATTGAGAATATTGAGGTCATGCGAGAAAATGTTCAGAAATATTTGTAACATGAAAGGAAATGAAATGCAGAATTACCTAACCAGAGCAGTCTCCACTTACCAGTCATTTCACTCTCTAGAGTCAACCACCACATGAAAGTATTAAGTGGAGAGCCAGAAATATTTAATTCACACAGCTTAAAATAAACAGCATTCTGTATATTGTGATGAAATCATAGATTACCATACTTTTGTTCTTCACTGAATCTTAATCCATCCCTTTGTTCTATCCATATTAGCATAACCAGAGTATGTGTGTTACCCACTAGAGAGCAGCCTTTTTCTTGATGAGATATGTATTACTTATATCCAAGTAATTAATTGAAAGTGAGTCTGTGCTCATATAACTTTTATTACAGTTGTTATAAATTTCCTGTTCCATGATTTTTTATTAGTCTATTCTTTTCTTTTACTTAATTTAATCTTTTATTTATTTATTTTTTACGCTCCAGATTTTATTCCCCTCCCAGTCCATCCTTCAACTCATTCACATCCCATAACTCCCCCCCACCCCTTGTCTCCAAGAGGATGTCCACAATACACACCACCTACCCAACCAGACCTCTAAACACACTCTGGCCTCCAGTCTCTTGAGGGTTAGGTACATCTTCTCTGATTGAAGCCAGACTTGGCAGTCCTATGCTGTATATGCATTTGGGGGCCTCATATCAGTTAGTGTATGCTGCCTGGTTGGTGACCTAGTGTCTGAGGGATCTCAGGGGTCCAGGTTAATTGAGACTGCTGGTCCTCCTTCATGGTCACCCTCCTCTTCAACTTCTTCCAGCTTTGCTCTAATTCAACCACAGGGTCACCAGCTTCTGTCCATTGGTTGGATGCAAACATCTGCATCTGACTCTTTCAGCTGGTTGTTGGATCTTTGGGAGAGCAGTCATGATAGGTCCCTTTTTGTGAGAGTACTCCGTAGCATCATTAATAGTGTGAGGCCTTGTGACCTCCCCTTGAGCTGGATTCCACTTTGGGACTGTCCCTGGACCTTCTTTTCCACAGGCTTCTCTCCATTTCCATCCCTGCAGACAGGAACAAATATGGGTTAGAGTTGTGACTGTAGGATGGCAACCCCCTCCCTCACTTGATGCCTTTGTCTTCCTACTGAAGGTAGGCTCTATAAGTTCCTTCTGTCGAGCATTTCATCGAGGGTTCCTACCTTTGAATCTTGAGAGACTCTCACTTTCCCTCTCAGTTCCCTCTTTCCTCCTCCTTGTGATTGCTTTCAAATTAAGCTATTCTAAGTATAAATTTATATAGAAAGCAGAGTGACCAGTCTGGGTTGCAGCCATACCTTTGGGGTTTCAGACTTCTCAAAGGTGGAAGTAGGCATCTATCATGAAAAAGTGACAAGTGTATCTTTCCCTGTGACTTCTATTCCTAGTCCAGTCACTATAAAATATATCAAGATTGAAGTTGTAGGTACTTTTTGGATTAATGACTTGCTTCCTACAATTTAATTTTTTGAGAACTCCTTACGTGGATACTGTAGTTATATCCTCCTTCTTCCCCTTCCTACCCTTCCTGTGTCAGTCTTATTTATCAAATACATTATTTCTTAGTCTTTAATAATGAATGCCACAGTTATAATTAAGTACATATTTATATATAATGCTGTAGTATATGTTTTATATAGTAAAACATCTACATAATTGAGAGATCAGTTAGTGTTGTATACTTGACTTTATGCTGACCTCTTAAAATTGGCTAACTTATAAGCAAGCCATTCCCAGCAGAAAATTAATTCTCTGTCTCTCACCCATCATCAGTTGTCTGTAGGTTTTTTTTGGGGGGGAAATACCTAGTTCAACTCCTCCCAAAAATAAAAGGAAAAAGAAAAGAAGAAATATTACCATTCTTCATATATTTCTTGAATATATTTCACTGTATTTTTTGTACTTAAAAAATATTCTTGAGTGTAAATTTTTTCAATTTTTTAAACCAATACATAAAACATAAACCCTGCATACATTCACTGGATATCAAACAGTGCTTAATACACCTATATAGTATATGAGCAATAGTTAGATAAGATTAAATACATTTATCTCCAACATTAGTCACTTCCTTATGGTAAAGTTTTTCATCTTTGTTCTTGCTGTTTAATCATCTGGTGCATTACTCTCATCCCACTCTTCATATTGGTAGATTGTTTTTGAGCTACTTAAACCTTTGCATGAATACTTTCATTTGCCAAGCATTTTGCAAATGTTAAGGGCAAATATGTGTAACTTATAAACTGTTAATCTGTGGACTCACACAGAAAATGTTTTTTTGTGTTGTTGTTGTTTTTGTTTTTATCATTCCTTGCTTTGATGATGTTTAAGTGGAAGTATCTGAACGATGGATTTCTTACTTATTTCTTTGAAGAATCTTTTTATTCCCTGGGATTAAGATTTAGGACTTTTTAGTTTAAGAAAACATCAGAGTGGACACAGAATTATTCATAAATGATCTCAGAGGATTATTCATTCAAATACTTGATTCCAGACAGATTACTGTTTCTTATTTAGTGACATTTGAAAATATTTATTGGCTAAACGAAAAGTTATAGGTAGCTGGGCTGTGCGTATGCCTTTAATCCCAGCACTTGGGAGGCAAGGGTGGCAGATTTCTGAGTTCACAGCCAGCCTGGTCTACAGAGTGAGTTCCAGGACAGCCAGGGCTACAAAGAGAAACCTTATTTTGAAAAGCCAAAAAAAAAAAAGAAAGAAAGAAAGAAAGAAAGAAAGAAAGAAAGAAAGAAGGAAGGAAAGAAAGAAAGGAAGGAAGGAAGGAAGGAAGAAAGGAAGAAAGAAAGGTGACACCTAGGATCAGTAGATCACTTTGGCTTGCCAGATACAATATTCTATTTCCTTTTAGGCATTTTATTTAACATTAGTAACTTAAATTTTAGCTAAATAACTTATTCTCATCCTATAAGATGTATTAGTGTTACAGACTCCTAGCTCAAGGTTAGAAAGCTGGTCCTGGAAACATAAGTGTAACAGAATTGAGTATAGTACAATATCATAAGATATTCATGTTGAACAGTAGCCTAAAGCTCACGTGTGGTGTTGTTGGTTTGTTTGCTTATTGGTATTTTTCTAGGCAAATAAACCTTGAATTCCTGCCACTATAAACATAACTATATTCAAACTTCATGGTTTTGTTTTCTCAAAATATTATGAAATAGGATGTGGATGAAATGAAAGCACAGCATAGACTGGCATCAGTTCCTATTTTGAAATCTATACACTAGCATGTTTTTATTGAGTTATACAAGTTACAAATGCTTATTATACTTCAGAGTGAAGATGCCAGATAGAATACTGTCATTATAAATATAATAATTCTGTTCCTGATTGTATGCTTATGTCAAAAGTCCAATTGAGATGGGAACGCTGATAGCACAGATATAATAAAAAAATCCCTTTATTCACTTCTGGCCAGTAAAGCAATATTAGAAGATGATATATTTCAGATCCCTTCTGGTTAGTGAGTTGGGTCTCATTATTCTCTATTATATTTATTGTTTGTTTAGATATAATTTCTAGATATCTTATTTTCACCATTAATATCTCTGCAATGGCCTATATTATAAATTATATATCCATACCCAAGTGGTAAAGATATATATTTATGAAAATAATAATAGTAAATGGACATAAGGCAACTATCAGATTGAATAGGGACTACACAACACATACTAGAGACGCCAGTACTTATTGATAGTAGGAGTTGGGTCTTGTATGAGTGCCACTGTACCCTGGATCCTCAGAGTCAGGAAGAAGTGCTTCTCTAAACAGGGATATATGATCTCAAAATAAATCTATATTTATTACATAGAATAAAGTAGATTGACACCAATTGACTTTTTATTTCAAATGTTTCTTTGCTAGGATATAGTAAACCTAATGAATGAATAAGAAAATGAATTAATAGTACTAACCTGAATATGTGTTTATATGATGCTGTTTATTATATGAACATGCATGAAAGTTGGAAAAACTAAGAGTTAAAAAGAGAGAGCAAGAGTCTGCAGTGATGTGGGGTAAAATATCTAGCTGAGGATATACTTAATCTTTCCCTTAGAGTGTAACCCTAAGACACACCTGCTTTCAACAGGAAGGAGATGAGAAGTGTTACAGTTTTTGAATCAGTGCTCATAGGCATTATGCTACAACTCATAACTAAGATCTTTGAACTCACAGAGTAGGCTAGATAGAAGTCCTCAATGAAGAATGGCGTGATATTCTGTTAATGTCTGACATTTTATCTGTCTACTCTGGAACAACAACAATTATGCCTTTCATATTGTTTGCAGAACTCCTACAAAGAATAGTTAGTATCTGTTATGACAGAGTTTATACTACAAGATGCTTTCTTTTACTTGATACTTTTCAAAAGAAAATATTCACTCTTGGGTCATGTCTATGATTGTATGCATTTGACAAACTCACCACATGGTACATACATCTGAAAACGTTGACTTCAGCCTTGAATATGCTTTGTTCCAGTTCTTTGATTTTACTAGTTAAAATTAGTCAAACTGCTAAATGGAAGTCTTTTCATTTCTCTTAAGGAAAGAGTAATCTCTTGCAAACATCTTATTCTACAGACATGCATTTATTCACAGAAATATTTACACAAGGAAAATAGTTTTAAAATCAGTCACTAATGTTTCTTTTATGTATTCAATTTCCATTCCAGCATAAGCTCACCCAACCCAGTTTCCCCTCACACAGATCCTTTCCCCATTATCAACTTCACCTTCTCCTCTGAGTAGGGCGGTAGGCCCCATGCCCTGAGTCACTCCATCCTGTCTCTTTAAGTTACTGTAGGACTAGGAGCATCCTCTTCCACTGAGGCCACACAAGGCAATCCAGTTAGCAGAACTGGACCCATAAGCAGACATTAGGGACAGCTCTGGCACTAGTTGTTGCAGTACCCACATGAAGACTGCACTTATGCTAAATATGATGGGAATTGTCCTACATCCAGCTCTGGCTAACTTTTTTGTTGATGGTTCAAACTCTGGGAGTACCTAAGTTAACTTTGTAGGTAATCTTGTGGAATTCCCATCCCTGTCCTCTTCGGGTCAGTCAATCACTCCATAAGACTTCCTCTAGACTCATGGAGCTCCATCTAATTTTTGGCTGTAGGTCTCCTCTTCTCAGAGGACCATGAGGCTAGACTCATGTCTCCAAGCATAAGAGAGTATCATTAAAAGTGTCAGGGATTGGTTCTTGTTTTGGGGATATGTCTCAATTTAGGACAGTCACAGTTGGCCATGATCTCTGTCTCTGCTCTACCTTTGTACCTTTGCATCTTGTACGCAGACACATTTTGTTTCAAAGGTTTGATGGGTGGGTTTCTGTCCTCCACTGGGAGTTTTGCCTGGCTATACTTCTGGATCTATATGCCCCATTGCTAGGAGTCTCAAATAGAGTCAGCCCAATCCCTCATCCTAGGGATGAGGATATCCCCTAAATACTCGATATTCCCTTCCCTCCCCCACACACCCACCCATTAAAGCACTAGACCTGTGATGCAGTAGGAAAAGAACATGAAGACAGATACAATGTCTAGGTTTTAGTATTTGTGAGACAAGATATTAGCTGTAATGTCTTGATCATATTATGCATAATAAAAAACACATTAGTTTATTTCTATAATTCATTAAAGGTAGACTTTTTGAATTGTGTTGAGGATTATATGGTACTTATGAAAAATATATTTATATACTTTTTTTAGAAATAAAGGGATACTCCAATTGAGCCTATAAAATGAAAACAAAGAAATATTTAAAATGCACAAAGGTGGCAGATTATGATTAATTAGAAAGTTAAGTTTCTTTAGAATGTTCTTCTGTCATTCATATTCAGACACAAGCTGCAATTCAACAGTGCTCAATCACCAGGCTCTGCAGGGCATTCCATTTTCCTTGGTGAAGCCTGACACATTTGGATTTTTGTGATATATGGACTCTATTCTAACAAAGAGATCAACAAATAGCTCATCCAAATACCTTTGACTCAGGAGAAAACTAAACACTTTTAGGTACAAACCTGCAATATTCTTGGCCATCTGTATAATGACTGAAATTAGCATAAGTTTACACAGTACACAGTTCCTTTAGAATTTACATGTCTTTGAAAGGAACAGAAGGCTATAAATTTCCTATGGGGAAAGTCTCTTGAGGGCCTGAGGGTTTGAAACCAAAGGAGTCTAATGTGAGAGGCCTGTACTGCATAGTTGAGAGGAAAAAGAGTTCTTCTAGAGATTACTGTGTTGTGACAACTTCTGAAAACTGTTCTGTGAAAGAAGCAGTTGTATTCTTTATGGAACACAGTAATGAACGGCTTCTCTGTTTGCCCTGCTTATTGCAAGATGATGTAAGCTAAAAAATAAACATTTGGTCCCATCACCATAGTTTCCTCATAGAAATGTTTCCACAAATAAAGAAGAGAAAGGACAGGAAAGTGAAGAAGAATGAGGGACAAATATAGATTAAGAAGAAATAAGTAAAAGATTGGAGTAGACACAAATGGAAAGGAAAATATTCTATCTCTTTGATTTTTAAGATTTGTACTTATGCCTAAGCTGGCCCTAATGTTTCTCTACTATAAGACTGTAACCTACTGACGGGAAGCTTACTCTTCCAGAATGTGAGCCCTGCCCAAGTGTCAGGCATATCACAGGAGATGGAGTCAAATCCTATTTCTATGAGACACACAGGCAGGGGAGCTTCTGAACAAAGTACAAAGGTATCTAGTACATCTTTATCTATAGAGGTCCTAAATCTTATGCAATAAGCAGATGACAATGTGATTGATTCCCAAGCCTTTCATTCCAAAGTCTCTCCTAGTATTTCCTTTCAGTCATAGGAACTCTGTTGGTTGATTTATGTATGAGTCTACTATAGAATCCATGGTTGTAATAATATATGCTATGTGTTCCAAATTCCTATTAGTCAGTTAAAGCTATCCCTTTATCTTTTTGAAATGGATTGTAGAAAACATTGTTCCAGATTGGGATAATTTTAATCTAGCCATAAAAATTTTAATATAATATGTTTTGATATCTTTTTATTGGATATTTTCTTTATTTACATTTCAAATGTTATTCCCTTTCTGGGTCCCTGCCCACCCCCTCTAAACTCCCATCCCATCCCCCCTCCCCCTGTTTCTATGGTGGTATTCCCCCACCCACCCAACCCAATCAACTCCTGCCTCCCCTCTCTTGCATTCTCCTACACTGGGGCATAGAGCCTTTACAGGACCAAGAGCCTCTCCTCCTATTGATGACCTACAAGGCCATTCTCTGCTACATATGTGGCTGGAGCCAAGGGTCCCTCCATGTGTAGTCTTTGGTGTGTGGTTTAGTCCCTGGGAGCTCTGGGGGATCTGGTGGTTGATATTGTTGTTCTGCCTATGGGGCATCAAACCCCTTCAGTTCCTTCAGTCCTTTCTCTAACTGTGAATTTCATATATGGATATAATGTATCTTGATCATGTTCCTCCACATTCTTTCTAATTCTTCCCAGATTTTCTACTTCACACTCATGTCCACTTCATATCATTTCTTTCACTGTGAATCATTATAGTCATTCTTTTTAAAATATTTAAATATCTGCATGCCATTGATTACATGTGAGAATATTTAACACATATAATATTGAAGTAGAAGAAAATGTAGTCATACATGAATCTTCAGGCTATCAGATTGTGATAAGCTATTGAGAGAAATAAGGCTACAGAGAGAACGTATGAGGCCTTCCACAACTTCATACTCTCTGCTTTCTCAATGATGCTGATAGATAACACAAGTGCAGTTTATTCTCCTTTGTTATTGGTCCTAGTTAAATAGATAGAGGAAACAGATTTAGAAGTAGTAGAATTTGGAGAGCTACTATGTCTCACTGAGCTCTGCCGCCATCTGTAAATTTGGATGCTATGCTATGAGACATAGTTATCTCTTTCTATCCTAAAGTTCCATGTTTTTCTATAAACATTACATTCTTTGAGGCTCATTTTTCTTATCTATAAATATGTAAGAATACCTACTTCGCAAGGTGACTTTTAGGATTAAAAGATAGCAGTCTTATATCTCTGCTTATACAGATCTATTTGGTTTCTATATTTACTTAGTAGGAGATTGAAGAATGACTTCTTATAGGAAAGAGTAGTATGGTTTAAATATATTTGAATTCAGGACTTCATGAAGGAAATGATTTTGGGAAAGTCGATTTATTTTGAAGTCTAGGATAACCGTGCGAGACTTTTACACACGACTTATAGTGAAGATTTAACCTAGTCTTCTTGAACTTGGAGTAAGAAAGGTCCTGTATCTATTATTCAGCCTTAGGATCTAGCATAGTGTCTAAAAATGACCGAATGTCCAGGAAGTGCTAATAAAGTTCCCCTGTAAAAGGAGGACACAAAGCCTGAACTAGCCAGCTTCTGTAATAGGACATCCAAGCAGTCCTCTTAATGTCTGAGAACTATTTTTCCAGCCTCTTGTTAGCTATTTCTTTTTTTTTTTTTTTTTTTTTTTTTTTTTTTTTTTTTTTTGGCTTTTTCGAGACAGGGTTTCTCCGTGTAGCCCTGGCTGTCCTGGAACTCACTCTGTAGACCAGGCTGGCCTCGAACTCAGAAATCCGCCTGCCTCTGCCTCCCAAGTGCTGGGATTAAAGGCGTGCGCCACCACCGCCCGGCTTATTTCTTAAACAAGAAAATACTGAGGTGTTTTTATTATTCTGTTATAATGATCTTTAGAAGTGAGGAAAAGAACAGTACAATGGTTGACAGTATTTAATAAAACAGTTAATACAAGAACATTAAAATTTAAAAATACAACGATTTTTGTCAGCAGTATCTAACCTGTGGGTAGCAAACCATTTGAGGATTGAGTAACCGTTTCAATAGGGGTTGTCAAGACCACTGAAAAACACAGATGTTTATATTGTGATTCACAACAGTTAATTAATATTATGGTTGCAGATTCACCATGACACGAATAACATTATTAAAGGGTAGTGTCATTAGGAAGTTTGAGAACCACTGATTTAATGAAGGTAATTTTTTTTATTAAGTTTATTTAGATAAGTCCTGTAAATCCAAAATGTTTACAAAATATTTTTAAAGTTGAAACAGTAATGGAGAATTTCAAAATGATATGGTGTCTATCCAAGTTAGCACTGATTGTGAATTTGAAACAGCCTAAAGTCATCTGAGAGTAAATTTTTGACTAAAGAATTGCCTAGATGTCCAACAGGTTTGACTGACATATGAGCATATTTAGGGGCAACTGGCTTGATTTTTAGTTTATTTAGAAAGATCCAGTCTGCTACCAGGTGTTACCACGACCAGTCAGTTGATACTGGACAGTATAAAAAAAATATCTAAGAATGAGCCTGTGAGAGAACAAGTTTTAGAGAGTTAGCTAACAATAATATTTCACCAAAATTCCTCTTTGTAGTTTCCTGTCTTGGGATTGTAAGAACTGAACAAACAGGGATAACTCATAGAAACCGGGAAGCCAGGAATATCCAATAAGCTTAAAGTCAGAGAGCTTCAAAAAGAGTTTACTGATTAAACTTCCATCCCCAGGAGATGCCCTAATTGTGGGAAGTAATACCTGGTTCCACTCCCACCCCTTCTACCTGCAACAGGTATCTCCTCCTCACCTGGGGTACAAAGGTCAATGGAAACAAAGAAAAATGAGCTCCACCCATGAGAGATTACCAACTCATGCTGTAAACCTATGTTCTGGGAAGGTATAAAAAGTGTGTGCTTTTGTTCCTCGGGGTCACCGTTTCCCCAATTGCAGGATGCCCCTAGTATACTGAATCATTAAAAACCTCTTGCTGATTGCATCAATCTCTGTCTCTGTGTCTTTGTGAGTGGGATGACATCCTGGGCATAAGACTCTACTCTGAATCTTACAAGATCCATCCCTGCAATAGACGGTTAATTTCAGGAATTAGATGGAAGATACTCTAAGTCACTTCTTTTAAGCATTTTATCACAGCAACAGTAAAGTAACCACAATAATGTTGAAGATGAAAATTTCAACACATTCCATTCAGATGAAGTTTGCTTTGTTTTGCTTTCCAAATATGTTTAAGATTTGAATAGCATTCCATCTATTAAAATAGAAAGCTGCTCTTTGGGCTTGCAAAAATAACTGGTTTCAATGACATAGTTTGGCGAGAAGATGAGAACAGCATAAGGTAAATTTAAACTGCCTGGGTTATCAGTGTGTAGCATTTTGTCAGTTCCCTGGGTTAAACTGAAAGAGAAGGGACATTCATTGCCATACCTCAAGTGACAAGACCTTTTTGGATTAGATCCTATATCTTCTTTACATTTGTTAAAAACTAGCTTCTTTGGATTATTTTTGTTTTATTTAATTTTACTACCTCTGTGTGATGCTTAACATGAGTGACCTCATCTTGGTTTCATCTTCGAAGGCCTGTACTCAACTGAAATCTATGATCTTCCATTATTTCTATTTAACAGTAATAAAAATATCAATTAATAAAAGGTACTTAATTAATTATGATGTAAATTGCACAGTTAGTTTTTCCTTAGGATTTTCCAAAGTTCTAATGCAAAAGTACTTTGTTGATCTTACGTCATATTTTGTATACAAACTATTTATATTATTTAAGTAAAGTAAAATAATAATCTGCTTCTCTCCCTTACTTGAATAAAGAAAGAGAGTCATAGATTTTGATTAACTGACCTTAAACTTGATTTTTTTCTTTATATGAATGATGAGACTAATAGATATACCACCCTTGGAGAGCAGAAAGAACAGATTCTTGGGAAGGAGTACTCAATAAAATAATACTTAGAGAAACAACCATCACAGAACCAGGTCCATGTTAAATCCTCAGTGTAAAATCTTCTTCAGAATATAATTGTACTTTAAAAGCACATTTTAATAAAATTTGATACATTGATCAATGACTTTTATGGATATCTTATCTTTAATTGACCTAGACAGATTTTTTTTATATATACTATCAGTTACAAAATCATGATGACATGTAATATACTTATCTTGAAACTTCTCTGTATGATTACTCTTCGTGAAAGTAACAGCAATCAAATTGCTTCTAGTGACGTCACTGATAATAAAAATGTAGCCTTGACTAAGCTGTAGGCCTAATTATGTACTTTAATTTTGCTTGACATAGGAATTACCGAAGGAACAAAGAATAATGCATGTATTTTGACACAATGGAGACATCCTGACACTTCTTCAGAATCCTCAGTAAATGAACTGGATTCAAGCTTGGCAAACAGGAAAACTGGTACAAAGACAACTTGCCACAGGTATGTGAGAGCTACAATTTACACTGCTAAAATCCTTCAAAGATCTATTGACGATGGGGTTGTTAATTACTTTTCAGATAATTATAATGTTTTCTTTGGTACATCTGACAGCTTCTGTTCCCTCCCATATGTACACATGTGGATGTCAGCATATGGCTAAAAGTCTGGCCATTTCATCTTGTTTACTTGGGCCTTTAGTCAGCTACAAAAGGATGAAACAGGAAAGTACCCACCTCATAAAACTTTTACTATGGGAGATTTATGCAGAATGACAGGGAGTCAAACTGTTACTCAAACAGATGTTTCCACCTGCTGCCCTGGGAGTTTAAAGGGTGGTAAACAGGCCTGCCAGAATTCAGGATGAAAGGAGGAACAAATGGTGATGTACCACCTTTTCTACTGTTTTGAAAATGGGGCAGCATTTGGATCATTAATATGGAACAAAGCATTTGGGAAAGGTAACTGTCTTTATTCTCCCTTTAGAGGCTTGCCGATTGGAAAACTTGATGTGTTGACAGCATGAATGTATTTTCAATTGGATTATTGGGAAAGCTGTTACTGCTTGAATGAACCTATAAGGAAGAATGAAACTGCTAGTGACCCAACACAAATGGCTCTGTGTGGGCTGAGAGCACGGTTACAGCCTCCATTCTTGTTAAATCTTGTACTATTTAGAGTCAAAGCAAGCCAGCTACCCAGCTGTGGGAAATGCAAGTAGCCTGCTTGCTCAGCTTCAATTTTCACTGTGATGGAACAAAACAAAGAGTTCATATGGCTTAGACATTCAGCTACCATTCATGATAAGGGAGAAGTTAGTAGTTGCCATTTTAACTAACACATTCTTTCTTGAATTTCTGACAGTGACGGTGCTTTAAAAGGATGGGAAGAAATGTTATTTGGGAACCTGAAACCAAATAGTTTTTTCCTTATGAAGTCCTCTGTCAATATTTATCTGTCTCTGAGTTGCATTGTAGTGTCAAAGAAAATTGTTTCTAAGTCCTTTCCAAAATATTTTATAGTTGATATGTTATAAGAAAATGAATGAATTCTCTTGGGATAATTTTTATATCTATCTTATTCATTTTATGACCTGTGATGCCCTTTGCTTCTGTTGGAATATACATCTATTGTCTTCCTGCATTATATTACATTTGAATCTCCCTGATTGTTACTATAACAACTGCT
>NW_022196897.1:82892445-82898503 GCF_008632895.1 Mastomys coucha
TTAGCCACTACTGACTTAGTGAGGAAGGGACCATGAGAGTCTTTATTGCTAGGTTATGCTGAATCTTAGGGAGATGTATACCTTTATTCATTTACTTTTTAAAATAGATTTCTTTAATACAATATATTCTCATCAAGTCTTGGATTGGTCTCACTCTATGTGTGTGTGTGTGTGTGTGTGTGTGTACAGGATGTCTTCTAGCCCAGGTTACACACCTCAGATTTAACTACATAGCAAAGACAGGCTATAGCTTATGATCCTCCTGTTTACACCTGCTAATTTCTAGAATTACAGATGTATCATCATGTTTAATATGCACGTATAGCTTTTATTATCAAATGTCCCCTCTTGTTCTAAACTATCACCAAAGAGACATACTGCCACAGTCTCTTGTTTCACATTTGGATTGTAGTCTGTCTATAGGTCCCATATTGATGCTAGATATCCATCTCATACAATCCTAAATGAAATAACTATAATGAAGAATTTTTAAAGAACATTGTGTTGAAAAGATTATGTAGCATGATTGATCATTAAGAAAGCAATTAATTCTACCACTAAACATAGTTCGAAGAGGAATTCTGAATTTGATTAACTTATAAAGCCCATTAGGTTGGGGAATCATATAAATAATAGTTACAGAGTTACTTAAAGAAATGGCTTTATCTAGGAATAGAAAAAGCTTTTAATACAATGAATCAGAGACAATGTTCTTCCCTCCTTCATTCTGAGCCAGAGATGCATCTGGCCTGAGCACACCAGCAAGAACCTGCTGGAAAGCAACATGAATGCAGTTGTTTGGAATTCTGGTGAAACAAAAGGCAAGCCTCTGTCAATCACTAGGAAAAGCTGCCAGCTGCAGAGGCAGTAGGAGCACTGTGCTTGAGATCCCTTCTGACCTGTGTTAGGACACCCATGGGAATCCTCTCTGCAATTCATAAATCACAGTACACTTAGCGAATTTTCAAAATAATAAATGTTCTTAAGACTACACAAGGATAAAGATTTCTGGTTTCTCCTTGGTTTCATTATAAAAGGCTTATTCTATGAAAGAAAAGCTTTCCAGGATTAACCCAAGGGTGCCAAATAAATAAAAAGAATATGGTTTTAAGATAGGTTATGTATACTTTGTTTATAGCAACTTTACATTTTTTTCTTTTTTATAATTTCTTTTTTCTCTTGTTTTTGCTTTGTTTTTTGTTTGTTTGTTTGTTTGTTTGTGTCTCATTCTGACTGGTTGTGAGCCACCATGTGGTTGCTGGGATTTGAACTCAGGACCTTTAGAAGAGCAGTCAGTGCTCTTATCTACTGAGCCATCTCACCAACCCCAAAAATATTTTAAAACAAAAATTATGAGGACATCCTATTGCTAATAATCAAGGAGTATTTACATATGACATGCTTTGTCATATGAAAATTGATTTTAACATGTTTTTCTGCATGAAATAATTAGAAGGAAAGCACCAAACTTAAAACATTCCAGATTTTGGGGTCTAGTGAAAATATTTTGTATGTTATTGAAACTGTAGTTCCCACCAATTTTCATAGTTGCAGGGGCAAACATTAAATGAGATATAAAATAATTCACATCAACATAAAATAATCTCATTTCATAAGTAAAATTTAAGGTTCTGTACAGTATCAGATTAAAATGCATGCTATATATTTTATAGTAACCTTAAAATATTATTGTATTAAAAATCAAAGGATCTTTATGAGGCACATTATAGTATTATTGTAAAATGAAACAGCATTCATAATCCAAAACAATAACAGAGAAAGCATTTTATTAGGAACAGAAATTGCTATATGTAAAAAGCTATTTGAAATATTGGGTTAAACTTGTTTTTAGGAAGCCCACATAGAGAGGTTATATTTTATCTTTATTTCTCTATTTATTTTATAGCTCTCTCTCTTTGAGTAACAGCACTGTAATATATTTCTCACAGTACAGCAGAACAGGCCAGAACAGCAGTGAAGACTTTAAACGAATTCACTGGGATACGGAG
Source organism: Mastomys coucha (assembly GCF_008632895.1). NCBI lineage: Eukaryota > Metazoa > Chordata > Mammalia > Rodentia > Muridae > Mastomys > Mastomys coucha. Next base: position 82,894,455 of record NW_022196897.1, read on the forward strand.
AATCTTTCACAAAGTACTTTGTTAATTTGCAAAGGTAAATATAGAATATATAAAAATTTAAATGAATCAAAAGATAAATATAAGAAGGACAATCTTTTTCCACCATCATTTTGATTTGGATGGGAGTTTTGTAACGGTGTTGTTCATGAACAGTCCGTACTCACAGTGTTTAGCTAAAGTTTGAGAAGTGAAAGATTGACTGCTTTGAGACACATCAGAAAAACATGCACCTCCTTGCTAAACTTTCGTTTATGCAACCTAATTCAGAAGTTTCTAGATGTATACAAGTCACTTTTAAAATAAAAATAATCATATATAGTGGAGGTTCCACTTGCATACTCCTACTAGCTGAAACACTCCATCGACAGTACATCATTTTCTTTTCTCAACATCTTTTTTTAGAGATAAAGTTACTGAATATCATGGAAATTTCCAATGCTTGATTCCTTAGAGTTTACATTTTATAAACACTTCATACTCATGTTGCAAGCACAATGAAATATATCTGCACTAAAGCAAAATGTTTCACAGCACACATTTACTGTTCAAGAAACCATAAAGCACAAATTTCAAGGCAGTAAAACTATTTGAGACAATCATTCTATTCAAGAAAATGGTGTGCATCTATTGTGGAGAGCAACTTGCAAAGTGAGTGCTGCAAACAGAGGAAATTCAGCAATCGTATATTATGTGGTTAATAGATGTTCATATCACACACTTGGAAATGGCAAGGTAGATCTAGATGGTGTCCTTAGAAAAACAGATATCTAAGTAAATAAATAAATCTCTAATTTGTGGTGTTTGCCCCATTGTGTAATACAAATATGTTTGCTGTGACCATTTCAACCACCAACATGATATCATTGAATACAGAATTGGCAAACAATAGGTGGCATATTCTCTTGCTGGCTCGTGCTCTACTCCTCTGCTGGTAAAACCCTCTGGCTTGCTTTCCTAAGACACTGCCAAAGAAAACCATGCCACATAATTTCCTATTGACTGATTAGCTGAATTTATTTAGGTGGAAACAACAGATGAGGTGCCCCCACAGTAATAATAAAATATGTTACTTTTTGCAGGTAGCAAAGTTGTAAAGCTATTGCCCTAGGAGTTGGCATGATTTGCAAAGGAAATAAAACCCCAGAAAAGGCCTGGAGGCTTTCTTAAAACTAAAAAAAGAAAAAAAGAAAAAAACCTCTTTAACAAGTACTATCCTGCTTCCAAGCTTGGTAACTATTAAGTATGCCTTGAGGAATCTTTTTCTTAGCCAGTGCAAGCTCAAAAATTGAATAGGGAGACAGTAGACAAAGATCTTTTCCTTTACAACATGGTAGATTAGAGTTTTTGAGATCTTCGCATTCCCACATGATGCTTCATTTTTTTGAAGTTACAAATTGTAATGCATAGAGACCATTAACATTCCATCAGTCTTTAACAGAGAAAAATAATGTGTCAATATTGCCACATAGGATTTGATATCCACACTTTCTTGTGTTTGTGTCTACAGAGATGGATCTGGATAAAACATTTGGTACATAAGTTGAGGATCTGAATTTTCCATCCAAGAAAGCACCTAAAGCCAGGGTACACACCTGTAAACCCAGTTTTCTATAGGGTGAGGTGTGAGGCAGACACAGATTTCTAATGCTGGCTAGCTTGATATATGCAATGGTGAACGGCAAAAGAAAGCCTGACTCAATGCATTTGTCAGGCAAAGACCTACAGCCAGGATGGTGCTTTGGTACTTCTTTATGTGCTAGAGAACACCTATATCCCTCCCCAATAAAAATGTTGTATTTGATGCTATGATAAACTTATTTATACACAGAAGAAAGGTGATTTTTAAAGGTTCTTTTAATGAATCAAAAGGGACAGGTACATAAATATGGAACCTGAGTACTGTGAATGAGCGAAAAGAAAGAAAGACAATACTAGGATAATGGTCCTAGAGAAAAGACCATTGTTAAGTATCTATAGAGTTGAATAGAGTACAAATTACGGAATGTCAGAGCCTTAAATATATTAAGTGTAAATATGAGTCAAGTATTGTTCTGAGCAGTGAAATTCTAAAATTGGATCCACTGTTCCAGGCAATGTTGTTCATATTAAAGACTTGTTAAGAGAAGATGACTGTGCATTTGGAGGAAGTCTGTCATGTCACACTAATAGGAAAACAATGAACATATATGTGACACATGACCAAGATTCCAAGAGTTAATTATGGCAATGTCATAAGCAGATTTAAAACTGAATAAAGCTATTTGAGATGATGAGCAACTTAATCACCCTTCATAGTATACATAAATATAGCAAGACATTATACTCTATTGTCAAAAATGTACAACTATTACCTGCTAATAGAAGTAAATAAAAGACAGTGACTCCCATGTCCTGGCTGAGTTAATAACTATTCTACTTTCTCATTAATGAGCTTTATTTGTACCCTATGATTGGCATTGTGTGTACCTGCCTGTTTGCAGGCACTCAGAATTGTATGGATATAGTGTAAACTAAATATCAGCTTCCTTTCTATCTTCAGTGTGCTCCTTGTGTACCACTTTAGGCCTTTCCTGTTTCCAAAGTTTAGGTGGTTTTCAGTTTTCATTTTTTCTGAGATTATATTATCAATGTACTTATACTTCTAAGTGATGCACGTTATAGCTTATTTAAATGTTTTTAACATAAACATATAATTCCCTCATTTTTATATCCCTCATTCATAAGCCACCCACCCTGAGCTGACTACCCTGCTCCTTCCAGTGCCCTCTAAGTCTTCTGTATCAGGTACCCTTTCCCCAGTGAAGGGTACTTGGCTAGTAGCTGTCAACTGAAAGAGACGTCTACTGGGGAAGTGCTGATACAAGCCTGGCCCCAAAAGGAGTCAAAAATTACTCCCTTTGTTTTACCCCAAGAAACAGACCAGCAAAGAGAAAACCCGAATCACATGTTATGTTTATGCTTTACTTATATTATTCCTTCTTAATTACCTTTCTTCATGTCTGCTTATAGAGTACAGCCTCCTCCTAAGACACTGGATAAGCAGATATTCACATAGCTTCTCTTGACCTCCCCTTTCAGAATAAGAGCCTTTGATACATCACCATGTAGTAAATTCTCCAACATACATTATGTGTGTCTGTGATTATATACTTTCTCTCCTACTTGAAGTAGAGCTCCTACCAGGAAGCTTAAATGGTAAACATCACTCAGCTCTCCAAAGTCTAAGAATCCCTACAGGAGCTGAAGAATTTGATGAGGACTATCTAGTACAAGAAGGGGTATATCAGGAAAGGCTTAGGGAAAAACTCTTTGTAGGTGATGAGCTTTAATCATAACTAAAATTTAAATTTATATCAATGATATATATCCATTTAAAATGCTGGTGCTCTAGTTTTTGAATTATATCATAAATGACAAGGGTGGAACAAGATAAAATTGGCCATTAAAGCAAATGAAACTTTATTATTATTATTATTGTTATTATTATTATTATTTTATTTAAATTGTGGAACTTTAATTCTTTTTTATTGTGTGCCATGTGATAAAAAATTTTATTTTTAAAATGGGGAACATGACCATATTTTTTTTCCTAATTAGATGAGATTTATTGAAAAATCATCTGGGTGCAGATTTATTTTTAGCATTTTGGGAAACCTTTACATTGATTTTTGTAGTAGCAGCATCAATGTGCCATCCTACCCAGAATGAATTTGGATTTCCCTTCTGCCATATATGCCATTACCAACATTTGTTATGAGCTCTTTTGTTGATTTTAGCCATTCTGACTTTGGATGAGATTAAACTCCAAAGTTGTTTGGAGTTGAATATCCCATACTTTCTAGGAACAATGAAAAAACTGGGGTGGAGGTGGTGTTTCTTAGCCGTTGTTATTTCTTCTTTGAGAAATCTCTGTTCAGAGATGTAAATAGTGTCCCCGGAACTTTGATTGGGATTGCAATTAATTTCTACGTTGCATTTAATAGGAAGGCATTTTCTTTTTCTTTTTTTCACTGTAATAAGGCTGTATTTCAATGACCCTCACATCACCA
>NW_022196897.1:82899268-82899434 GCF_008632895.1 Mastomys coucha
CCTGTTGTTTTTGTTGTAAGAGGTGGAATTAGGTTTGTATGGATTTGTTGAAAGATTACCTTCTTGCTCCTTCTAGGGTGTAGTTTTGCTTCTTATGTTGATGTTTTCAATCTATTATCCTTTGTAGGGCTGGATCTGTGGAAAGATATTATGTAAATTTTGTTTT
>NW_022196897.1:82899444-82899884 GCF_008632895.1 Mastomys coucha
CCAAGCAAAGCATTCAGTCTCACTTTGTTGTTCTCTTACAACCCACCTCCCTAGTTAGTTGTCTATGTTTCTTTTGGGTATACAAATACTTTTGAAATATATAAGCTGTTCTGAAAACCATAGTATAGTGTAAAAACATGAAATAAACAATACTACTAATAGAGAGGCTGAGATAGGAGAAGCAAGATTTCAAGACCCTTATGTTGTACACAGAAAGACACTGTCACAAACAAGCTGACAGTGTATATAGATTGTACAATGTTGGGCCTATTTCTCCAATTACCAAATTAGAGAGATCATTGGATGACAATCAACAAATTTCCAATTCCTCATATTCTTGAATTTCAGTCGATTAGGATATGTTGGTAATACTAATTTTCAAATTAATATATTAAGAAAGAGTAATTGTCACTTCCTGTTGTTTTTGTTGTAAGAGGTGG
>NW_022196897.1:82900196-82937377 GCF_008632895.1 Mastomys coucha
ACATCTGCCCAGGATCTTCTAGCTTTCATAGTCTCTGGTAAGAAATCTGCCGTAATTCTGATAGGCCTCCCTTTATATATTACTTGCCTTTTTTTCCCTTTCTGCTTTTAAAATTCTTTCTTTGTTTAGTGCATTTGGTGTTTTGATTATTATGTGATGGGAGGAATTTCTTTTCTGGACCAATTTATTTGGAGTTCTGTAGGCTTCTTGTATGTTCATGGGCATCTCTTTCTTTAGGTTAGGGAAGTTTTCTTCTATAATTTTGTTGAAGATATTTACTGGCCCATTACCTTGTGAGTCTTCACTCTCTTCTATACCTATTATCCTTAGGTTTGGTCTTCTCATAGCGCCCTGGATTTTCTGGATGTTTTGGATTAGGAGCTTTTTGCTTTTTGCATTTTCTTTGACTGTTGTGTCAATGTTTTCTAAGTTGTCTTCTGCCCCTGAGATTCTCTCTTCTATCTCTTGCATTCTGTTGGTGATGCTTGCATCTATGGCTCCTGATTTCTTTCCTAGGTTTTGTATCTCCAGGGTTGTCTCTCTTTCTGATTTCTTTATTGTTTCTACTTCCATTTTTAGATTCTGGATGGTTTTGCTCATTTCCTTCACCTGTTTGTTTGTGTTTTCCTGTAGTTCTTTAAGGGATTTTTGTTTCCTCTTTAAGAGCTTCTAGCTCTTTACCTGTGTTCTCCTGTATTTCTTTGAGGGTGCTATTTTATTGAGGGTGTTATTATTATTATTATCATTATTATTATTATTATTATTATTATTATTATCTTTTTGAGTCAGGGATACTGAAAATAATTTTACAAGAGTAAATTATGCAACGTCTATGAGGAAAAGTAAGTCTTCAAGCACTTGTGAGCCCAGTGAGATTATGTCATACATTTAAACCAAAACATTAATCCTAGATTTTTTTTTCTAATTAGATAGACTGAGTTACATGAATTTAAAAAGAAATCAAATTGAGTGTAAAGTAACAATCCAGGTTGGGGCTAGCCATTGTCCCAAAAAACCCAAACAAACAAACAGTCAAAAAACACAAAAAACACAAACACCTTTATTTGTAAGAAATCTGTGAAGAGATGGCTGCTGCAAACATTTTAGCCCTTATGCATAAAAGACTTCCATTTTATTACTACTTGAAGACACCAGCTCTAAAATTAATAAATGAGTCAGATGATATTTTATGAACAATTTGAGAATACGATATGATTAGTGGAATCTATAAATTGGTAAACAGTTTTAATACATACCAGAATTCAAGATTTTATATATGTTTATTTATTTTTATATTTATATTATATGCAAAATAATTTTTATGTAAAATATTTTTTATTCATATTATATGTAAAAAATATTTGGTTAGAGCAAATATTTTATATGTTAATATATTCATGTTTATAAATATATGAAATTATATATATATTCATAAATTTTTCTAAAGGTTTTTAGTACAGAAATATCTTCACTGCTCAAACACTCCCATGCTACAGCACACTGGATCAGATGAGAATTATTTGCTAAGTGCCACATAGTGTTCTGCTTGGCATAGTTTAACAGCTCTGTAAAATTAAACATGACAGTTTCATGAGAGGTATCGAAGTCTCAGAATTCTCCCCTCCCATTATTTTCTGTTAAATTTTTATATTATCTTCACTTTTATTTGGTCTCTAACATATAAACCTAAATTTAAAATGTTCATATATATAAATATATAATCCATATATACAAACACATACATAAATAATCTGTATAATATTGATGCTTACCTTTTTGACCTATTACTATATTTCTTTAATCTTTATTGTATATAGATTACAATAAATTTCATCTGACACTAAATTTTATTAATATGTCAACAATGTTCCAAAAATAAATGATAAGTTATAATTGAACAATTCATAAGTTTTACATTGCATACCATTCTAACGAGCATGGTTAAATTTAGTGTTGTCCTACCTCATTTTGCTCCCAGCATGTAATCTCTTCAGCGTGTGTATCCACCCTCTATATGTAACATGCATTTAGTAGCAATCAGATCAACTGTAAAAGTATTTGATTACTTGAAGTCAAATAAAATTTCTTTTATTTAACAATGATGTAAGTCACAACAATAGTGTCCTTTACAAGTTAGACAGAAAATGAGATTAGAAAATGTAATTGGACAGATGAAAAAAGAAAACAATAAACAGGAAAATGTGTTCACATACTTTTATAATACTATATATATCATCTTTACTATTCTAACTTATTGATCTCTTACTATACATAATTTGTATGTTCACATTTATCTGAATTTACATGTAAGAACACTATTGTGCATGTAATAATTTTTATCATCTATGTTTGCACACAACTGGGTTTTTTACAGTGTTACCCATAAGGATAAGGAAGTGTTACTGTATTCCCCTAGTATTAATTCAAAGAAGTTAATAGAACTATACCTTCATGAAAAACTTATAGAAAGGACTGATTAACAGACTTATCAGGAAAAGTGCTTGGTGCCAAAAATGATATAATTCCAGTTACTCACAAGCCTGAATGAAATACCCAACTCTTAAAAGATGATTTTAGATCTCCATACATATAATCTCTCTCTCTCTCTCTCTCTCTCTGTGTGTGTGTGTGTGTGTGTGTGTCTCACACCCCCCCCACACACACACAAATAAAAGAAATTGATAGACTAAATGTAAAACTAATTTTAAAAGGGAAATGTATCAGAGAAAAACTGAATAAACGCATTTCCTTCTTGACTTCAGAAGTGAATCAATGGTTGTCATTGATGATCCCAAATCTTCTAAAGAATTCTACATGTACATATAATTTTCTTCTTCCTTATTCTTAAAGTGGAAAGAAGTCAGGCCACGACACAACACATGCTGCAGATGCTCTTCAATTGCATGGATCCCCAGTCCTACATATTGATTTTTTTTTCTTTTTTGAGACAGGGTTTCTCTGTGTAGCCCTGGCTGTCCTGGAACTCACTGTGTAGACCAGGCTGGCCTCGAACTCAGAAATCCACCTGCCTCTGCCTCCCAAGTGCTAGGATTAAAGATATTTTCCACCATTGCCTGGCATCGTACGTAATTTTTTAAATGTTATCTTTTATTCAACACTGAGTATACCCCTAAAGAACACATAAAAATTCCACTGTTAATGTGGGTCAGATTTATCAAAACACATAACTGGTTTTTTTTTCAGTTTCAAATGTATTATTGGTTAGAGCAAATCATCTTAACCAGTTTAGTGTCGTTAGTCTGTAGGAGAATGTATAACATTCTGAAGTATAGGTTTTGACATTGCCATTCATGAGTACTTAACCTTGGTCAAATCACATAGTTTTTCTGACTATATGTTTTTCTTTGTTGCAATGATGGTAGCAATATTGATCTCAAATAGATGTCATTACTTTAAATAAAACAGAGTTTGATTAAAAGCTTGAATTACATATGAGTTACGAGGTATAATATTTTTTAATATATTTGATAATTTGATATGTGTGACTAAGTCTCAAAGAATTTACACTTAGGGGTAAATATACTTCATGTGGCAGACATAGTAAGAAATAGAGAACAAAAGGCAGTAAGTAATACAAAGCTAATGAAATAACTTTCTATTCTGTGTAATACCTGTAGAATGCTATTCCAAAGGAGTTTTGCTAACTAGACCTTGGCTGTATTTGCATAATACTGAAATAGCTTATCACATGTTTGGAAAAAACTGAGTTATAATGAAAAGAAGGGAAGAGTGTTAAAAATATGCTGAACTTCCTCATATGAATGCAGCTGTATCCTGGAAGGAAAACTGCAGTCAAAGTTCTCAGGAACAGTGACTGATTGTCCCACTTTGCAACCTTTTGATGTCACAATAATGACTATCACATGGTAAGGTCAGTACTGTGGTACCTTGATCATTTCAAACAGACTTCTGACCTCATCTATTCCAGCATTTACTAGGGAGTAGATACCTGCCTCACCAGCAGTCTTAAGAGAATCTATGCCTTGACACACTCAACATCACTCTACTGAAATTTAACTTTGTGTGTCTTACCCATACTTCCTGCACATTTAAATCATATAGATCCATCTCCATTTTAAGCTGAGAAGAGTCCAGAAATGTCTGTCAGATAGTGTTAAGCTGTTTTAGCTCATTTCAGACATAAATCCAAATCTTCCTCTCCACTGTGGAATATTCATGTCCAATATTTAGAAAATGGATTAGGGAAGTCAAAAAATTCTCCTATTATTCTCCATAAGAACCACAGGGAGTTCATTTCTTTCCTTTCTAGAGGATTACATTTAACATTTTATGCCATTATTACTTCACAATGAAGAATTACTCACAGAAATGGAATTTCTTTTAAATTTCCCTGGTTCTAAATGCACAGAAACCATGCCTCCAAGAAAAATGAGTGTATTCATGAGTGGACTATGACTATTGAAAGTCCTTCTTCCTATCATGAAAGTTTTTAAGACTATTACAAAGTGAAATAGCTTGGAAGAAGAAGAGATAGGTAGGGATGTTAAGATCATTTTGGTCATTATAGCCATAGTTCTGTCTAGAGTCTGTGAAGCAGGCAACTGTCCTGGATTGGGCTGTGTTTAAGTGAATTCAAAGAGAGGTCTGTTCATGACTGAATATATTAAGCCCTACTTTTCAGGGGCTGTGTAGTGAGAATTACAGCTTAATAACAACCAAATTTGCCTGACTTTGGACAATAAATTTAACCTCTATTTTTCTGTATTAAAAAAAAACTTACAAATTGATTTATGATTTTATTGATATATGATTTATATTATAACATCCATGATATAAATCAAGTTTCTTTTACTGCACAATAAGTTCTCATGGCATGTCATATTGAGGATGGGTGGCAGAAGGAATCCATGAAGCAATAAATAAGGAAGGAAGAAAGGGAGGGATGAGGGAGGGAAGAAGAGAGAGAGGGAGGGAGTGGAGAGACAAACAGGACCTATGTAAGGAGAGAAAGATTAGGATGAAAGAAATAGGAGAAAAGGAAGGAATGAAGGAGAAAAGCGAAAAGGAATGAAGGGAGGAAAGTAGATTGAGCAGGAGGAAAGTAATCAAGGGGCCAGGGGATAGAGTGCTGGAAGAAGAGAAAATGAGAAAGAAAACTGAAAACCATGACAGTGAGGGGACATGCTTGGGTTCCTTACTTTGATTTAATATCATTTTTTAAATTTTTAATCAAAATAATGGATGAAAATGAGAAGAAACTTACTTTAACACAAGGTCTGTCTCTGGAAGCACATGTACCTGGAATTATTTTTAAAAGCTTCTTTGATGCCCATAAAGCATAGTTCGTTGGTATAAACAAAGGGTTAAATTGGAGAGGATAGGATGGGAAATAAGTATAGTGAAAAATATAGCAAATTATGGAAAAATTAGTGTGGTCAAGAGCATCAGAAATTTCTCTTAAGCACTGGGTGTCTGGGATGGAGTCATTGCAGCAGTTTCGTGACAATAATATCTATGAGAAGTGAAAATAACTACTGAAAGCAAATTATGTCTCACAGAATGCATGTTGATTATCAGCAATGACATGTGAATGACAGATTATTATTCACGAATTCAAGAACTGTCTCCACAGTCTTATTAAAATCAACTCTTATTATTCTTATTTTACATGTTGAAATGAAATAACACATTTCCTTTATTATTTAATAAGAGTAAAATATGAGTTGGTCAAATATTTAAGAATAATATTAAGATTTCAGTTATTTTTTGTCAGTTTGTATTATTGCTCCAGTATTACAATATGTATCTAATTCACAAGTAAACTATAAGTGGAATTTTATGTCCACTACTAATAAAGTTCATGGTGTTGTGCTTTTTAATATAAATAAGTAAATTATATAAATATAAACATATAAGAATATTGCCAATTCTTAACTAAAGATGCAACTGTGTTCTATTTTCTTTTACATACATATGAGGATGTCTGTACGGGGGTATCTGCCTATGAGTCCAAATGCCCACTACAATCTGGAGTTGTTGGACCCAGGAAGCTTGAGTTACAGGCAGTTCAGCCTGGCAAGTGTGCTAGGAATCAAACTGAGCAAGCTCTTAACTATCAAGCTACCTCTCCTGGCTCCAGAATATGCAATTAAAAATTTTTCAAATTCTTCCAAGGATTTTCTTAAATATCTTTTAGAGGTTTTTTTTCAGTGAAAACTGTGGAGAGTAGCAACTGAAACACAATTTTCTGAAATGCCCAATAGCATTTCCTCCTCTTTTGTTTGTGGTATCGATGACGGTGCCACTACTATCAAATCACTACCTACCGTGCAGCTGACAAGATGTGACTTCCATAGTATATTTCATCAAGGGTAATCACAGACTTTTACTAACAATATTACCAATACCATGACCCTTAGTTTATTTACAAGAAAAAAAGTAAGTGTTTTTAAGGGATTTCTTCTTCTGTCTTATAATAAGAGAGGTTGAGTTAAATCTTAATCAATGCTCTTTGAACATTTTATTTTATCCTTTTAAATACAACACAATGAATTTAACAAGACTATGTCAAAACTGACCCTTTACTGGAAATTACTGTCTAATTTTAAAATCATTTGTGTTCTAGAGAACTTTTATACTTTCTAATGTCATTGGGCTTCTTAGCAGATCTGATTCTCACATCAACATAGATGGGTTTGGATGGCCCTTGTTTTATATATAAGACAATTTAAATCCCATATGTCACTTAGTGGATTATTACATGATTATCATACTGAATACCTCTTTTTTTAATGCTGATTGTGTGATTTGAATAACTGTATGCTATTTAATCAGGAAAATATTAGATTATGTTATAGTCTGAGGAATTGGCATTAAGAGGAATGTTTGAATATCTTAGCATCTAACTGGTAAAATGAAAAAATCAGACAGAAAGTTGTATTCCCTTGACTTTCTTTTTCCACAGAACAGCATTCATATGCTAACTCCAATCAACTGTGTACACCAAAATAAATGGGTAAATGCTTACAGTTATCAGTATTTTGCAGGCCCACCCATAGTATATGGCAAAACAAACAAGAACAGGAACTGAGTTGATGACTTTAAAAAGAGTGAAGAGAGAGTGAGAGAGAACAAGAAACAGCTCTCACATTGAAAAAAAAGACAAGCTATTTGGAATATATACTTTCAGGTGGAAGAAATCATTTACTGATGTGTCCTTTTGATGGAGAGTACCTACAGAAAACGTACTTAATGAGTCTTAAGTAAAAAATGCTGAATTGATGGCATTGGAACAAAACGATTTCTATAAACTACTAATGACCAAGAGGAAATATTAAAAAATATTAAATATTATTTAATATTAAATAGGAAATATTAAAAATGAGGAAGGAAGATTGATATGGTGAGCAGCTTGGATCTAAAAATTGTTGAAGAAAGGTATATACACAAACCTTACATTTTTAGACCTATGAAATATTCAGTACCTGACCCATGGGAAAGAAAACAACATCAGGAGATTGTACCATGCTGGGTAGAGAAGGGTCATTTATTTACTCATGTATGCATTTGTTTGATTGTCAAATTTTTATTACAGGTAAGCAGTACCAGTCAGTGCTCATGTGCTAGGAATCAGATAGTAACAATGTTTCTTATGAAGCTTAATTTTGAGTAGGTGCCATACATAAACTTGTTTAGTGAAACAGTAAAACATTTTGACCCAACTAAGTACTCAAAATAATGGAAGTTAGAATGATTCTCAGGATTTCATTATTATACAGAATAGTGAGGAAATATTTATCTGAGGTCCTAACATGAAAGATAGAGGAAAGCTAGGGGGCAAGCCACTAGAGCACCTTGAATTACTATTCTAGCGTAAGTACTTCTAGGAATCAAATGAGATTTTACTCAGGAATGTATAAAAACTTGTGTGTGTCTGAAGCTGTATTTGTTTATTTATTCATATATTTATTTATTTATGTTTTTCAAGACAGGGTTTCTCTGTGTAGTCCTGGCTGTCCTGGAACTCACTCTGTAGACCAGGCTATCCTCAAACTCAGAAATCTGCCTGCCTCTGGCTTCCAAATGCTGGGATTAAGGGCATGCACCACCACTGCCCAGCTGAAGCTGTCTTTAGATACATTAGTGGATGAAAAGTGGATACATGCTGAGGACGTAACTGGAGTCCCCATTGAAAACAGTTTATCGATTTTTAGTGTAAGTAAAGAATAAAGATTTTGGAGAAACAATCCAATTTGTATTTCAGTAGAACTATAATGGTTATTATTTTGATGTTAAATTGGGTTAATGAGAGAAAAGGGTCATCTAAAGAACACTACTTAACAAAAAAAAGAAACAGCCCATTTAATGAAAATATGAGTTTAAAATGATTAGTATAGTGGAGACTATTTGAGTAGACCTACTACAGACAGTGTTTGAAAGTAGAGATGAGTGGATCTAAATCCCATGGAATGATATGTCTCTTCTTTTCAGAGACTTTAGTTGTTTGAGTAAAATGCTCAAAGATAGCAAAGAAATGAGAAAATTAGTGAATTTAAATTATGTGGCATACAGTGGCACAACTACATTAGAGCACTTTCAAGTGAGATGGAGGAAAGCTGCAATCGCCATTATTCTGAGTATTGTTCATACTCTAAGACAGTTGTTAACCAGATGAGCTATGTAGGCACAACATGACTGTAATGCAAATTATCAGCTATAGCAATTGCTAGCAGTGTTACTTTATATATAATATATAAAATGGTTTCTTTACTTATCTACAATAAAGTGCAAGAATGCTAACATTATATCATCCTGTATATACATAAATAGAGTTTATTTTGTGATACTTGGAATACATTCAGCGGTGAGTTAATTTTAAGATACTACTAGTCTTGTGATTATTGTTTGAATTTATTATTTCCTCCAAAATGTGTATGATTTAGTAGCAATTTGTGACTTTAAAGAGCTTATGCTAAAATGAGAAAACTTGAGATTTGGATTTAGGAGACTTAAATTCAAATGTGGGGGTCATTTCTTCAGCCTCATGGTTTGTGAATGCCAGGTTTGGTTCAGATCTCATAATTTTAATTTCATGGAAATAATTTGCTATTAATTTCCAAGAGAACAATCATTGTGTTAGATCCACAAATGCTAAAAATACAATACAACTTCTAGTCAAATTTGTTCTTCATTGGCCAAGGAACTTCAGGTCTTTGAAAAACAGTCACCCTCATCTTACTGGCACAGAAATAGAATGTCTGAATTTTAATGATGTATCATTAGAAATCACCAAGTGGAAAACAATTTGAACATATCATTGACTACTAATGCTAAAGTGACACAGATAAGATGTTGAAGCTGGATTTCAACTTGGCATTCTTCATCAAATCTAGGCATTTATTTGAACCACAGGTCATTAGGAACAGTAAAATGAAGTCAGTATTTCCTCTCATAAGATTTTAATCCAGGTTGTTGATATTATTTATGGGTAACTAAGGGAATTAAAGAATGACTCAAATATAAGCACTTCAGACAATCACTTAGCCTATTGCGATTCCTTCTACATTATCAAAAAGTCCTACATAAGCAACAAAATAAGAACACATAACAATATCCTCACAGTGATTCTCAAATAAAAGTTTTGAATCTGTATAGTCAGAGTTTAATTCAAACATTTTTATCAGTGGTGTGACATCTAGGAACATTTTTTTGTAGATGTTCCTCAATTTTGAGTGAATCCTAACATTTGTATCAACAATTATGCATTGGTAAACTCAAACTAAAAATACAGGAAAGAGTGAGTTTTGAGCACTTTTGTAAGCATCGTCAGTATGTAAGGCACTTTTGGTGATTTCAAAGCAATAGAAAACAATATTGTTCATCAGAAACTATGCTTGACTATGGTGACTAAAGATGACAAACAAAAAATAATATTAAATATTGTTCATTAGAGGGATCTCAGTCATTAAAGAAGGTATTAAGATCTAAAGCCTAAAAGAAAATGTGTATAAATTAAAAAAATGTACTTATGGATGAGTAATTAAGCACAAAATATGTGATCAAAGAGAACTGTCTACTGCTGAAATGACATTAAGGTAAATTTGAAATTCAAATAGTGACAAATATATTCTTGCCTATTTTCTGAATTTCCTCTCTTATACCTCCTTTTCTATGAAATGTCAATAAATGAATTCTTTAAAGAAAGGCTTTTGATGTTAAATACATTTTGTAGCATAAATGGAGTATTGGAAGTGCCCTATATAGACGTTAGAGTTCCTGCATATCTGGGATACAAAATATAATTCATTAAAGGAATTTAAGTACAGATGAAAAAATGATTAGATGTTTGCACTGCCTTTCCTTTATAAGAAAAACATAAAGTTGGTAAGAGATCGTTGAAGAATATATTACTGTGATTCCTAGAGGAAAAGAAAAACAAAGAAAGGGAAATGACAGAGATGTGGCATTAGGGCTTGGTTTGGTTGATAAATTTTTGTGGTATTTAAATTCTCTAATCACCATCTACTTAACTGAAAAATACAAACATGCAAGGCACAAAAAGTAAAAGTTTTTCTTCCAGACACTATATTCTTTCACAGATAATTTAAAACTGAGGACATGCTACCTTATACACGCCTTTATTTTGTAATACCAAGTGTAGGATATTAGTGAACATGGATACTCACTACAATAAGAGGGAAGGGTGTGAGCTATGAGCATCTTCACGATGGCTCTGACAATAGTTCCTAAATTGTCAATGTGTAATAGGGAAGGCCAGCATCCATGCTTATTAGATTACAGTTAGCTGGGTATATCCTAAGCACCAACTCCAAGGTTCCTGTCACGAGACAAGATTCATTTTACTCTAGAATTAATTACAGAGATACACCCAAACATTTTTGTAATTTAATTTGTAGTTATAACTTTCAAATTCATTCTTCAAAATAAAGATCATTTTGAACAGAAGGGTTTTTTTTTTTATTTCATTGAATGTGATCCCTTAATAATTCCCATATTGTATCAATTAAACCAAAGACTTCCAGGAAACTGTGAAAGACTTTAGCACCTTGCCCAGTCTACCTACTTTTTGCTGCAGAAGAGCCACTTATGTGTCAGAGAAGTTTAGTGGGAGGTCTAAGGCTGCTGAGCACAAGAAATGGAGAGCCAAGCCTCTTTTTTGTTTGTCTGTTTCTATTTATAAAATTCTTCCACACCACTCCAGAGTCAGGTAGTCAATTTGGATTGTTTTTTACTAGAACATAAAATGGAATGGAAGACATAGAGGAGGTCACACTGAGAAACTTCTTTTATTACTTTTAAATGCAGAGGCAGATTACAGGAGCTGGAACAGCAGCACAGCCATGAGGCACAGGGCTACCGCAGAATTGGCTGTGCTCTCAGCTTGCCTATTTTCTTTCCTTTCACGTATGTTTTCCTTCAAACTGTAATTTTTCACATCTGAAAATGTTATGTATGTAATGGACTTTTTCATTTGTTAGCTAATATGCCTGAAAGAGTGTCTCCTTTTGCAGAAAACACAAACTGCTTGCACTTAATAATATGCAGCATCTGAAGAATTGAGTAAACACATCCTGACACCTCCTTAGCATCCTGCAATATGTTACCCTGAACACTGAGGAAATATGTGGAAGAGGACAGCTGAAAGAGAGTTACTGAGCCATTACAGAATGCTGAATTATTCTTTCCTGGGAAATGTACATTTCTATTCAATAGCTTACATCTTAGAAGGCAACGTAATTCTTAAAGAGGCAAAGTTAAATACTAGGTGACCCACATTAAGATGGAAAAGAGTAGTAGAGGGCAAAAATCCAATTACATGATGTTGGAGAAACTTTTACTAAGTCAAAAGGACTGAACAGCTAGAGGATGAATTTTAAAAATGATAGATGATGCATGCCCATATTCTTGTAGACTTCAAGGAATAAAAGAGTTGTTGAGAACAAGTTTCTGGGGTGTATAATTTGCAAGCATTGCAAGGTGCTAGCTATTACAATTTAAACAGATTAAAGTGATCTAACAAAGATATTGACCATGGATCTGTGGATGAGAAACGATAATTCAGTCAATTAACTTAAAGACAAAAGTCATGTCAAGTGACCAGTTGTAGATGGACTATTTGCCTCAGAATGCTACCTGCATTCTCAAAGTTTGCATAATCATTCAGTGGCAGATCTTGACATAGAATGTAACTATTTCTATGAAAATACATTGACTTTCCACGCATAAGTAATGAATATGTGGAAGGTAATGTCATAGGTTCTGAGGAGCATAGAGAACAGCTCGCTTATAAAGTAAGATGTTCGAATGGTGACTGGTCAGTTTTCAAGCAGGTGCAACAATGACTTGAGAGAAAATGTGCTGCTGTCAGTTGCTTTTGGGTGCCAACATTGTCATATAATGTGTTTAAACCTAAGCAATGTTTAGCTTTCCTGTACAACAACTTAGGATTGTGCAGGTCATACTTATTTTTTATATGCAGGCTATACAATTATGACAGAAAGGGAGATTTCAAGAAAAATGTTATTTATCTAATGATGCTGGAGTTTGGATGTCTAAAATCATAATGCTAAGTAGTTGATATTAATAGGCTGCTTATAGGTGAAAAGTTGTGCTTTGTCCATCTCTTGGCTCTTTCTAGTGTTTGTCAGTAATCGTTGGAACTTTTTGGCTGGAAACAATAGTCCTCCTCTCACCTGTGATGCCCATACACATATGTCCTTCATCCCTGGACATGCCTTTGTATCATCTCCTACATCTGTAAAACTACAGATGATGTTTAGTCTTATATCAACTCATTTCAAGCTAGCTAATAAGTCCTGCAAAGATCATCATTAAATCTGCTATTCTGTTCTAAAGTTTCTAAAAGACATTCTTCTACCCAGTACATGTACTGGGTAGAATTTCTTAACGATGTGGCCAGTGGTGGAGCAAGAAGTAAAGATAAAAATGATGTTAATTTGAAAGCTGTAGTTCTTCACATATCTGACAAAGAGAAAGAACATTTTACAAAAGTTTGCAGACCATTGAGGGGGTTCTGCTTTAGAATTTACAAGATTTCTGAAAAAAAAATGATAGTTATAATATTTATCATTGAAATTTGAACCATCTTGGATGTGAAAGAAGTGTACCAAAATATTAGCAAGTATTAACTTATCTACTAAACTATGTCCTATCTAATTTAACAAGATCATGGGGCTAATCTGTGAAAAAGAAAGAAGGAAGAAAGGAAGAAAGGAGAAAGGAAGGAAGGAAGGAAGGAAGGAAGGAAGGAAAGATGAGCAGATCTTAAAAAAAGGGGGGGTATTTTGGATAGATAGGCCACATTATTTAAGGAGTTCCTCCTTCCTGTTACTCAATGGGCAGGATGAATAGCAGACAAGCAGCAGAGAGCAAACAAGATCTCCAGAGAAAAACTTGGACAGATGAAAAAAGAATGCAATTATAAGAATTGGGATTTGATGTAGGGAACTGAGCACAGGGATGTAGCTCTGTTCTCTTTAGAGTACCAGAGAGGACAACTTAGAGAAGAAAGATACATAATGGTGAAGTAGTTATTTGAGAGCAGTATATTTGAAATCATTATAACATATGTGTCACTTTAGCACAGCCATGAAGCAGTGGAAACTGTGGTCTTCAGCTCTAACACTGGCTTCATACAAGTGTTTGCAAAACCCTTCATTTACTGACTTGAAATGAAATATACAATTAATGTTATCAAACTCATACATAAACTATTGACAATTAGAAATAACCATAACCACTTAACTGTAATAAAAGAAAAGTAATTTTAAAGGTACGTTGATATGTAAATGGACAAACTCTTCCCCTGTAGAAGGCATAATAGAGCCTTCAGATGCCTCCAACTTTATTCTGAGTTCAATTGCTGTGATTAAGAAAACTGCAAATGCAGGTCTCTTAGATGTCATTGCTGCCTTAAAAAGCTTGAGTAGAAAGGACATCGGGCACAAGATATTTATGTAAATGATGAACAGTTCTTCAATTATCTCTGAACAATGTAGAATATAGTCATCCTGGATGTACAAGTTAGTACCTTAGAGAAGCTTAATGTGTTTTTAAACTTGTCCAACTCATGAGGCTGTATTCATGAGAGAACAATGTGCTGTGCTTCATAGTGTATTATGCCAGAGAAAACTGTGGCCTTGTATGACCTTTATGGTTGTAGGTTGCTGGCACTAAATTAGTGAGCATGGTGGAGACAGAGAAAGGCAGAAAGACACACAGAGAGGAGAGAGAGAGAGAACTAATATGCGTTTATATGTATGAAAAGCAAAATTAGCAGTTTTGAGCTATAGAAGGAATTTCATTGTTTCAGTTTTTGCTTTTAGTTTATTTTCTTCCTTTGGTTTTATCTTTTGGTTTAAACAGTTTGTCACTATCTTGGCCAAGAATACAATTTACTATTACAGCCTAGCTTGACTCAAAATTATTTAACTTCCTGCCTTGGACTTACAAATGTTGCTGTTATAAGAGGCTATTGTTAAATCCAGCTTCCACCTTTCAAGTTTTCAGATTGGAGTTATTATAACCTATTTTAAGAATAATTTGGCTGGGCGGTGGTGGTGCCACCTTTAATCCCAGCACTTGGGAGGCAGAGACAGGCAGATTTCTGATTTCGAGGCCAGCCTGGTCTACAGAGTGAGTTCCATGACAGCCAGGGCTATACAGAGAAACCCTGTTTTGAAAAAAAAAAAAAAAGAATAATTTGTCCCCTGCAGAGAGTGGGGGTTTGAAATCTCCCACTATTATTGTGTGTGTTGTAATGTGTGCTTTGAGCTTTAGTAAAGTTTCTTTTATGAATGTAGATGCCCTTGCATTTTGAGCATAGAGGTTCAGAATTGAGAGTTCATATTGGTAGATCTTACCTTTGATGAGTATGAAGTGTCCCTCCTTATCTTTTTTGATCACTTTAGGGTAAAAGTCGATTTTATTCGATATTAGAATGGCTACTCCAGATTTTTTCTTGGGGCCATTGGCTTGGAGAATTGTTTTCCAGCCTTTTATTCTGAGGTAGTGTCTAATTTTGTCACTGAAGTAGGTTTCCAGTATGCAACAAAATGTTGGAGATTTTAACACCACACTCTCTGCAATGGACAGATCATGGAAACAGAAACTAAACAAAAACACAGTGAGATTAACAGAAGTTATGAAACAGACAGACTTAACAGATATCTATAGAACTTTTTTTATCCTAAAAAAAGTACCTCATGGTACCTTCTCCAAAATTGTCCATATAATTGGTCACAAATCAGGGTCAACAGATACAAGAAGACTGAAAAAATTAGTTGCATCCTATCAGATCACCATGGACTAAGGCTGCTACTCAATAACAACCTAAACAATAGAAAGCCCACATACACATGGAAAATTAACAACATTCTACTCAGTGATAACATGGAAAAGGTAGAAATAAAGAAAGAAATTAAAGACTAACTAGAGAGCACAGAGACAGTATCCCAATTAACAAGATCAGAAATGAAAAGGGAGATATAACAACAGAAACTGAGGAAATCCAAAAAATCATGTGATCCTACAACAAAAGCCTATACTGAATAAGACTGGAAAACCTGGATGAAATGGACAATTTTCTAGACAAATACCAGGTACCAAAGTTAAATCAAGATCAGATCAACGATCTAAACAGTCCCATATTTGCTAATGAGATACAGTCATTAATAGTCTCCCAACCAAAAAAAAGCCTAGGATCAGATGGGTCTAGTGCAGAGTTTTATCAGACCCTCAAAGAAGACCTAATACCAATATTCCTCAAACTATTCCACAAAATAGAAACAGAAGGTACTCTACCCAATTCATTCTATGAAGCCACACTTACTCTGATACCCAAACCACACAAAGGCCTAACAAAGAAAGAAAACTTCAGACCAATTTCCCTTATGAATACTGATGCAAAAGTACTCAATAAAATTCTTGCAAACTGAATCCAAGAACACATCAAAACCATCATTTATCATGATCAAGTAGGCTTTATCCAAGGCATGCAGGGATGGTTCAATATACAGAAATCTGTCAACGTACTTCATTATATAAACAAACTCAAAGGAAAAAAAATATGATCATCTCATTAGATGCTGAGAAAGCATTTGACAAAATCCAACACTCCTTCATGATAAAAGTCTTGGAAAGATCAGGAATTCAAGGCCCCTATTTAAACAGTAAAAGCAATATACAGCAAACCAGTAGCCAACATCAAACTAAATGGAGAGAAACTTAAGCAATCCCACTAAAATCAGAGACTAGACAAGGCTGCCCACTCTCTCCCTATCTATTCAATATTGTACTTGAAGTCCTAGCCAGAGCAATTAGACAAAAAAAGGAGATCAAAGGGAAATTAATTAGAAAGAAAGAAGTCAAATTATCACTATTTGCTGATGATATGATGGTATACTTAAGTGACCCTAAAAATTCTACCAGGGAGCTCCTAAACCTGATAAACAACTTCAGCAAAGCAGCTGGATATAAAATTAATTCAAGCAAATCAGTGGCCTTCTTCTACACAAGGGATAAACAGGCTAAGAAAGAAATTAGGGAAACAACACCCATCACAATAGTCATAACTAATATAAAATATGTTGGTGTGACTCTACCTAAATCTGTATGACAAGAACTTCAAGTCTCTGAAGAAGGAAATTGAAGAAAATCTTAGAAGATGGAAAAATCTCCCATGCTTGTGGATTGGCAGGATTAATATAGTAAAACTCATGCTGAGAGCAATCTACAGATTCAATGCAATCACCATCAAAATTCCAACTCAATTCTTCACAGACTTAGAAAGAGCAATTTGCAAATTCATCTGGAATAAGAAAAAAAACCTAGGATAGCAAAAACTATTCTTAACAATAAAAGAACCTCTGGTGGAATTACTATCCCAGATCTTAAGCTGTACTACAGAGAAAGTATATTAAAAACCACATGATAATCGTACAGTGACAAGCAGGTACATCAATGAATAGAATTGAAGACACAGAAATGAACCCATACAACTATGGTCACTTGATCTTTGACAAAAAAGCTAAAACCATCCAGTGGAAAAGAGACAGCATTTTCAACAGATGGTGCTGGCTCAACTGGAGGTTAGTATGTAGAAGAATGCAAATAGATCCATTCCTATCTTCTTGTACAAAGCTAAGTCCAAATGTATTAAGGACTTCAACATAAAATCAGATACACTGAAATTAGTAGAAAAGAAAGTGGAAAAGAGACCCAGGACATGGGCACAGGGGAAAATTTCCTGAACAGAGCACCAATAGCTAAGCTCTAAGATCAAAAATTAACAAATGGGACCTCATAAAATTACAAAGCTTCTGTAAGGCAAAGGACACTGTCAATAGGACAAAATGGCAACCAACAGATTGGGAAAAGATCTTTACCAACCCTATTTTTGATAGAGGGCCAATATCCAATATATACAAGGAACTCAAGAAGTTAGACTCCAGAGAACCAAATAACCCTATTAAAAAATGGGGTACAGAGCTAAACAAAGAATTCTCAACTGAGGAATATTGAATGCTGAAAAGCACCTAAAGAAATGTTCAGCATCCTTAGTCCTCAGGGAAATGCAAATCCAAACAACCCTGAAATTCTACGTTACACCAGTCAGAATGGCTAAGACAAATAACTCAGGTGACGGCAGATGCTGGAGAGGTTGTGGGGAAAGAGAAACACTCCGTTGCTGGTGGGATTGCAAGCTGGTACAACCACTCTGGAAATCAGTTTGGCATTTCCTCCAGAAATTGGACATAGTACTTCCAGAGGACCCAGGTATACTACTCCTGGGCATATACCCAAAAGATGCTCCAACTTGTAATAAGGATGCATACAGAAGCTCGGATTACCCAAAATACAATCCACAAACAACTAGAAACTGAAGAAAAAGGAAGAACAAAGTATTGATAATTCGTTCCTTCTTAAAAGGGGGAACACAATAACCATGGATTGAGTTGCAGAGACAAACTATGGAGCAGAGACGGAAGGAAGGACAATCCAGAGACTGCTCCACCTGGGAATCCGTCCCATATTCAATCATCTAATCCAGACACAATTGTGGATGTCAGCAAGTGCTGGCTACTAGGAGCCTGATACAGCTGTCTCCTGAGAGGCTCTGAGAGTACCCGGCTAATACAGAAGTAGAGGCTCACAGTCATCCATTGGACTGAGCACAGGGTCTCCAATGGAGGAGCTAGAGAAAGGACCCAAGGAGCTGAAGGGTTTGCAGCCCCTTAGGACAAACGACAATATGAACTGACTAGTACCCTCAGAGCTCCCAGGGACTAAACTGCCAACCAAAGAGTGCACATGGTGGGAATAATGCCTCTAGCAGCATATGTATAGCAAAGGATGGCCTAGTAGGTCATCAAGAGCATTAGACACCCTTGGCTCTGTGAAAGTTCTATGCCCTAGTTTAGGGTAATGCCAAGTCCAGAAACAGAGTAGGGTGGCTGGTGAGGGGTATGGGGAGGGAGGGAACAGGGATTTTTGATTTTTGGTTTATTTTTGCTTTTATTTTATCTCATTTTTTTCTTTTCCTCAGTGGGGAAACTGGGAAAGGAAATATCATATGACATGTAAATAAAGCAAATATCTAATAAAAAAAGAAAGAAAAAAGAATAATTTGAGTGTCAGGTAAATTACCTTATGTACCTAATAGTTTGAGACATCTAAAGAGTTTCAAAAATCCAAAATGTCTCTGAGAGTCAAGAAAATATGTAATTGTAAAATTTTAAAGTTAAAGTGTGTAGTGTGTAGTTTTAAATAAAACCCACACTAAATCTGGCTATTCAGCATTTGAGGTCTTGCCAACCTTATGGTTCCCTCTGTGGTTCCCAGTTCCTGTGTCTCCCTTGCTAGGCTAACCAAACCATTTTAATCTGAAATGCCTGGAGCTACAGCTGACATTTCTCATGCCATTCACCTAGGGTCGACCTGCAGGACACCAGTTACCACTCACTCAGTCCCCGTAAGACCCGTGAAACAAAAAACACTACAGATTTATACCAGACAGATTTATAACATTAGATCTCCAACCCCAACATGTCCATGTAAAGAACACACAACTCAGTTAATATAAATACAAGCTGCATGCCTAGATAGGGCAAATATACCCTATACTACTTACTCTATTGACCTGCTATGAAATTCCTAGCTCCTTGCAGCTTCTCCATGACATGTGGATCTGCTTAATCTTTCCCCTCTTCTTCCTCCATCTTCTATTCCCCACCCTGTCTTCCATTTCTTCTTTTCTTCTTCCTCATCCTCTCCCTTCTCCAAAACTTTTCACTCTGTCTTCTCCTTCCACTGCCCCATCATGGGCCCTAGACTTTATTGACCAGTTAAGATTTTACCTGACTGCACATGAGTACATGGTCTACTTCTCTTCAGGGCACCCCTCTTGAGGGAGCAGAAAATACAAATGACAATCCACAACAAAAGTGAGTTATATTTTTCTGTGTACCCAATGTTACTTAAAGTATCAATGCAGTTTTGAGAAATTTTACTTAAAGTCAATTTCAGTAGTTTCACTTTGTCATACAATTTAAATATGTTACATTTCTAATCCAGCTTTACTTAATTTTGTGAAAAACTTCTGGGAAGAAAAGGTAATAGATCTCTTCTGGGTTTGTGTATTTTTACCAAATAAATTTATGATCCTGTAGTTAATATGAATGTGGGTAAAATATGTGTGATCTAACTTTTTTTGAATAAAGAAACAGATCCAAACTCCACACAGGCCAGCCACGTAGTTTGCCTTTTATTTTCTTTTAATTTTTTTTTTTTATGTTTACACATCTTACATTTAAGCCATCCATGATGAACACTTGAGATATTTTTATGTAGTAAGATCCTTTCTTGCATGTATACCCAGTATCCTTAATATAATTTATTGAGGACACTATCCTTTCCCCATTGTGTAGTTCTAGTAGTATGTTGAAAATCAATACCTAACTTCTGCAGTGTTAAGTTTCACATTCCTTTGATCAATTAGTTTCATAACTCATTAAAAGTCTAGCATTTGGGCCTCCCAGTTGTCTTTCTCAAAAATGTTTTAATCATTATACATCTTTTGTGGTTGGCTAAGAACTTTAGGTCATTTAAAATATTTGCTAAATAATGCTATTGGCATTTGGATAAGAATTGTTCTGGTCATGGGCTGCTTTAAACATAGTAAATAATTTTCTAATCTACAAACAAACACAAAAGGCCCCTTAAACTTCTTTCCCTGGTTATTCTTCATCTTCAGAATTCAAGTCTTGGGTTCTATGTGATTTTAATGATACTTCATATATGAATATATTTGAATAATTCCCTCAAGTTCATAGAAATGTTTGAAATATCAGGGGTATGTTATTATTGGAGAAGTTGTTTTACTGAAGGTATGCTTCTCATTGTCAAAACTCTATCCAGGCCTAGTCTTGCTCTCTGTGTCTTATGCCTGCATCAAATGTAAACTACCAGCTCTATGGGGGATAACCAATGAGTTGATTTTCCTATCTGTTTACCCCAGTGATAATTCCCACATACTTTTCACATCTTTTCTTCATATGAATTTTCTTTGAATATCTGTGCATAAATTAATGGGAGATTGTTCTGAATCTTCCTTCAGGATCGGACACTCTGCTGCTGATTCTCATGAATGCCTGCCATCTGAATTACAGATTCATTGCAAGTTATCCAAGTCATGTGATTTCATGATGCTCTCACTGGCTGCTAGGCTTTTAGAATACTTCAGTTATCATTAGTGTTCTGAAACCAAGAGAAAGGAATCAGTTTTTTCACAGCTCCATGCCCTCTCAAAAATGACAGATGTGGGACATATACTCGATTAACCTTTATTTATTGTGAAAAACCCCAGAAAGTTATAGCTGGTCTTTGCCTGTAGTATCATGGAAAAGTAGCAAGCAATCCAGAACTTTGTACTATCATCTTTTTGCAGATAATCAGAATAAACTAGATACTCTGCATACTTCAAGGCAGGTGGTAGGGAAACTAGGCCATTGCAAGCTCTCAAGGAACCAGAATATGGAATGTAGTTTCCAATCCTTTCCTTTGCCTCTCTCTTCATCATTCCTCAATCCCAACCATTCTTCTTTTCTCTACTTCTCTATCAGAGTACATTGTATTAGTTTCTTCTTGAAGTTGAAGATTAGTTAATTGACATCAATTCTAGGTTTGTTTTATCTGACAACAGTTTCTTTTCATCACTCTGTTTTGCATTATATTATTTTAACTCCAATTTTACAAATATAACTCCAATGTTACAAATAAAATGCCAAGAAGTGTAAAAATAATTCCAGACCTTATTTAATCACAATTTACAGTTCTTTCTACTCTACTATCGTGTTAAATGTATTTATGGTTGAAAAGTTGAGGAAACATTTTCATCTGAAAATATTAGCTTTAAAGATTTTTAATTTCTGGTCTTCTAAAAATACATAGAATTGAAAGACTATGCGAGCTGAAATTAAATCCAATCCACTATAACTACTAAAAATATCATAATATGATTTAAAGTAATGGCAGCTAAGAATAGTGAGGTGTGTTCCTTGTGTGCATATTTAAAAACACCATATTCATGTTTTAAAATATAATGTCTCAAAAATTATTTTAAAAATGTTC
This sequence comes from Mastomys coucha, assembly GCF_008632895.1. NCBI lineage: Eukaryota > Metazoa > Chordata > Mammalia > Rodentia > Muridae > Mastomys > Mastomys coucha. Next base: position 82,921,848 of record NW_022196897.1, read on the forward strand.
AAGCTAACTCTCAAATTAAATTGCAGTTTTTAGTTTCAGGTTAGTTACTTATTATTAAATACATTTTTATTGATTTTTACTTTCATATTTATATGTGTGATGAAAAGTACAAGCAAATATACATAGAAAGAATTAATTCATAATAATCCTGTGCAGTACACCAATGTTTCAGACATATGTCAGCTAAGATGTCTATAGACATCTTATCACTGTTTGCATTGTACATGGGGACTTTATACAGAATATTTTTTTCTGTCAATTTTCAGAATATTTATTTAATTTTATTCTCTTCTATGAATTTGGGACTTTGTCCATTAGAAGCCACCACTGCTCCAACTTCAACATCCAGTTCACTGTAAATTCTCTGGTTTTGCTTTATCCTAATCACATGTGAAAATTATATTGAAATTTTAAAAACATTAACTATTAGTGAAAGTTCATTTGGTGCTATACAATGAACCAACTTCTCAAAAATAAATTAAATTACCTTGTTCTGTTTTTCACCATATGGTAAAGAATTGGTGTGCACACAACCTGCACAAAATCCGTAAGTGCTCACGAGTCTGTGCTGATATTTAGTGAAGTCTGCTCAGCTTGGAAAGCTCGCTTTTTCTATAAACCCTACTAAGGTACTGGATTTTCTACATTAGCATTCCCAGTTAGTGTCTGTACACCTTGCATGCAATGTTTCCGGGAATCAAACTAACTTGAACGTTAGGATATATGCCAAAGCAGTTGGTCCTCAGATGTGACTGAAGCACAGGAAGAAAATTTTGGCAGAATGTGTTTCTTTTAATGCCTGCTTTGGCAGGTGCTCAGCAATGCACTTCAATTCACATATCAATCTAGAAATGATGATTTCTTTAGTAATTATCAAATGCTATCGCTGGTGCACTGTTTTAGAAAAGGGCTTGTGCTCCAGTGACTTTGTGATACTATAATGCCAAACTTGATGCTGACAGGGTACATCTGCACCACTCGTAACTATTCTCAGACTCATTTGCCCTTTCTCTTTCCCATTCTTTCTGCATACTACCTGTGTTCTTCTTTTTTATTGTCCTTCCTCTGGTCTTTATTTTATTTCAATATTTCATTATTTTGTACATTTAAGTAGATAACTTTAGTTATTTTGCCCTTTCCATTCTCCTTTCTAAGACTTTCTACTTTTATTTAGTCTCTTACTGCTTGCCCACTGGGCTTAATTAGGGAATGGGGTGTTAACTACTGGTTCAAAGACAGCTTACTAATGGCTACACTACTGACAAATATGACACCTATACTCCCACAACTGCCAATTGTTCTTTAAAAATTTTGAGGTTTTATGGACACTCCTCCAGTGATGATGAATATTGGCAAGCTTAACCTTGTCTATGACTTCTGTTGATTATACTACCTGCACTGAGTTCCTGGGCACAATGGCTGCATCATGCCAGGGAGATCAACATTTGCTGACATCTTTGGATACTCTTGTTCTTACAACATTTTACCCTCGTCTTAAGATGTTCCTTAAGTTTTAGAGGGACTGATGTAATTGTTCCTTTTAGTGATTCTTGGAACTTTGGATAATTGTAGTTTCCTGCAATAACCATAGTGAGATGAGAAGCTTCTCTGATAAAGGCTGGATTGGAGTTCTCTAAAAGAAACGAGTCTCAAATACAACCAGAAAAAAAAAAAAAAGGTTATACATACAGCTAACATTCCACTATTGCACTAAAAGCAATATCTTTCTTGGAAGGCCATTCTTATTTTTACAGGATTCAGAGCTTGGTAAGGCTCTTGATGATTATTCTCCCCAGCCAGCCTGAGTAGCATCTTTTCACAGTATGAAGGCTATCTAGCTGACAAGAAGATTCTATATCAGCCCCAGATTCATTTCTCAATAGCCTATGACCAAGGCAACTAAAGTTATCAATTGGTAGAAGGTTACCATCAAATCCATCAGTCATATTCTTTATTTTGAGTGACCTTGGAATCTTGATAACAATATCTATCTTCTCCCAAATAAAAAGACAGTCAGATTGTCTTTTAAAGATGCATTGCATTTATATATGCATGCATATGTGAGGGGGCACTTACATACCTAAGGACAAATGCTGAATTTAGAGGAGAGTATACTGAAGTACATTCTTTCCTTCTACCATGTGGATCCAAGGAATTAAACTTAGTTAACTAGGATTTACAAGAATCTTTCCTCCTTGTACCCTGTAGGTATCCCCAGCTGCATTTGTCATTGTACCACTGTAGATATCTCTTTACTTTTGAGTTCTGTATTTATTTTTTTCATGAGAAGTCACAGGTCAAAGAAATAACTGAACAAGGGGAATTTAAGAAATACCAAAGACATATCAAAAATATAATCAATACTTTTGGTTAACTTAAAAAACAAAACTCCTCTGAATAGTGGAATTATGTCAAGTGACAATTAATACTGTATGCTGAAAAAAAATACTGTACAATGAGCTTTTCCTAGCCATAGAAATTTGTTCACAAGTGGTGCCCTAGTTATAAAATGCATCTTTGTTATTTTCTACGCTTTATCTTGTAGGCAATCAGTTAGCAAGCTACATAGTAATTGAAAAGAAGTTGAAAAGAGAGAGAAATTGTGTCAGTTGTTTCCTGTGTTGGGGTGGTGCTTATGAATTAGCACATTCGTATGTACTTTTTTGTATACTTATACTGGACACATTGAACAAGATCCCCAGATAACCCTTTATCTGAAGGTATGGAATAACCTTACCTTTGCATTGTTTTGGTGCAAGATTAGGTTTATCCCTACAAACAAACATCAGGGTATGTACTATGATCTGAATATTTTCATGAAGATAACAACTCTATATCTATAGTAGGTTTATACCTTCAGAATTACTTGTTGACATCCTAACCACACAAGTGATAGTATTATGTATGAGGTAGGTCTTTGATAACATGATTGACTTTATTATTATCAAGTTTCTTTTACCATGTGTGACCACACCAGTAAGATCTAATTTATCAGATTCAACTGGATACCACACATTACCGCTGATATATGATTTCCAAGATGCCAGAAAAGTAAAGAATTTACTGTGCACCTTTGTCAAAAAGATCATGATCAAAACTAGATATATGGTGGACTTAATATAAAGTTAAATAAAATTTAACTTTAAATTCCCCATAAGTTGATTCTTTTTAACCCCAATACTTTATTTTCTACATTTCAACTCCCCTTTCATGTGGATCTCCTGTCTTTCTGTCTCTTTTTGTCTTTATCTGTCTCCGTTTTTCTCTGTCTGTCTGTCTATTTCTTGACATTTAGTAAATGGACTTTTACTAAACTCTATTAGTTATTAGTAGGATCCAGCAAGCCCTCCAATAGCCAAGGCAATGTCTTATGGATTTATTTAATCACCTCTTACACAATGACTGATGAATTATCCCTAATCTATCTTTCTATTGCGTAGACTGTTACTTCCCAGTTGTGCTCCACAAATGCTTGCTGTTTGGCCTCACTTCAGTTACTTCTTCTCCAGCAATCTGTCCTGGGGCTGGCAGACATTTCCTTCTTGGATTTGCTTCTCATCCACCACATCTAATGGAGACTTCCTGTTCTCTCTAATCTTCTTCCTCCTTCATTCTTTTTTTCTCCTTCTACATTCTCCTTCCTTTCGCCTTCTTTTATTTTCCCAGTCATTGACTGTAGCCACTTTATTTTAATAAATGGCTTTAAATTGCAGAGCAAGATTTAAAGAGCATCACTTGGTATACAGGAGGATCTGCTCACGGGAGAGGGGGCCAACCAAATCTTGGGTCGAGTAGCTTTTGACTACTCCCCAACACTTGATCTTTAATTCTCTTTCTTTCCATGTTTTTGGCTCTTTCTTTTCCTTTTAAATTTTTCAGTAATTTAATATGGAAGATAACAGCAAACTTCCCACATTGCCATCAGTGTACTTACTCTCTGGCTAACAGTACCAAGCCTTTTGGAAAGTAGCACTCATTTTCACTTTGGTTATTTTCTCATGAACACCATTTGTACATGTGTATCTTCACCTGTATGAAGCTCTCCAGAATACATGTCTCCAACTGGGATTTCAAATGAGTTTATCACGAAGGAACACACAATATTTGTACCTGTTAAAATATTTTCTGAGACCAGCAGGAAAGAGAAATAAAGGTCCTTTAAAGTTCCCCAAAGTTTGTTCGCTCATAGCTATGTGTAATTTTTATTTCACTATAGAATAAGCAAAAGTCAAATACAGTAGAATTTCAGTTGTTCTTAGAATAAAGCATGTTAAGTGTTCTTTACTATGAAAGGCAATATGCATTATTTAGTAGGACCCCTTTTTTGTATTTATGATAGAACGGAGAGCCATGGCCCCACTAGCCAAGGGCATGATGACTGAATTTTATTCTTAGCCCTCAAATTTTAGTTTGTGTTTCATAATAAGCATTTCACTGAGATTACCATACTAATTTTGACCTCAATTTGTAAAAGAAGATACTTATTTGTAGTTTTCTTGCCTGTCCTCTTCCAAGTAATTGGGTTACAGTTTTGTACCACAAAGCTTGGCTCTACTTCTGCCCTACATATTACCAGGCTCATCTTTTAAGTAAGTCACAACAGATTCATGAATTGAAAACACTGTATCTATGATTTGATTGATGGATTTAACATGTATCTACATAGCAAAGGAAATTTGTTGATGTATGAAATGGTGAAATGGTGATGATGATGATGATGATGATGATTATAAGCTGAAAAGAAAGACATTAAAGCAAAATACTTAGATGTGCCGATAGAGTAGTTTCTAAACATGGTTGATTATCAGTAACCACTTGGTCAATTTTTTTTTTTTACTATTAAGTCTGATTTATAACTCAACTGCAGACCATTTGAATCAGAACTTCTGGAATGCAAGCATGGGTACTATATATTCAAAAATACTCATGTGCAGGAGATCAGCATCAGCAGTGTCCAGGTTTCATAGAGGAGATAAGGAGTTAGAGAAGAAGGAGTGAATCGGGACCAGTGTATAGCAAGAAGAGGCTTTTAACCTGATCTATTGCCAACTTCTCTGGCCCAACTATGCTTGTTTACCTTTCCATGTTTACTTTGTTCTGAATTTGAGTTTACTTGTTCCTGAGTAGTACAGGAGCAGATGTTCCAAGAGTATCTGTAGTCAGTCACTTATAAGGATATCTCTGGCATTATTATTTGAGTCACAACCTCCAGGTTGTAAGGAAGACCTTCAAGTGGGGCCACATAAGGATATCTCTCTAAAAGAGGGAAGAGTAGTGTGCTCAGGACTTTCATATTCTTAGGAATCTGTAAGTGATTCATAATATCCCCAAGTTGTACAAATACTAAAAGTCCCTCCATTCTCCTCCAAGCATGGAAAAAGATTATGCCATTTGGCTCAGTTTTGCTGGATCTTTGTCCTGCAGCAGCTGTGCTTTCACTGATTAAGACTTTCACTGTTTGCAGTAGACATGGCTATGCCACCCATGCATAAACTGACTCCACAAGAGAATTAATAAGTACAAAGCAAATAAAGAAAAAATGGCTTATTGCATACATGTCCATATAGAAGAAATCTTGTGACTAAGAAAAGTACAAAGAAGTTGAATTCAGTGTTTAGGAGAGAATACTCAGTAGAAAGATGAAAAAATACTAGATGTATAGAGGTGGAGAAAAACATGTCATGGGTTACTGAAGATGCATGATTTATGGGAGTGGATGATTCTTGATGAAGAACAATAAAGCTTTTGTAAACTAAGTGATGACTAGATATTGGGGATTTTATGGTTAGTGAAGCAATGAAGAATTAAGTTAGATTGGTACTACTGTATCTTCTGTCCTAAACCTAACTTTTGAAGACAGCTTTTTAGAAAGACTGATCTCTAAGAGAAGAGAGGCCACATTGGAATAAAACTGACAACAAAATCAGAATGCAATTAATAGTCCTCTTCAAGTAGGAGTAGCAAAGAAAATATAATCTTCATTTTTATATCAGAACAAAATAGTTTTAGTTTTAATTTATTTGACCCAGTCTTCAGTTTTCCATATCATGATAATATGATACAGGGAAACCAAATAAGATCTATTCGGTATTGCTTAACCTTCTTATTTTTTTCATAGGTGATACAAACTGTTAAATTTCTTGCAAAGTATGGCATCCAAGGTCCAATCTCAACTTTAGGTAGAATAAAGGATACATCTATTACTGGATTTTGGATGTTTTAAATATCCAGAAAGCATGTAGTAAAGATATTTCTCCACAGGATGATATGGGTTTACTGGCATACTGTTCTTCAGTATAGTCATAGTCTTCCTAGAGAATATCATATTTTTGTTGCAGAGAGAGGAGGCAAATCATTGTTGGCCAATTAAATTATTGTAGAGATAGGTTAGAAATGAAACAGACTTTAGGGATAATACAAATTCTTGTGTCACCTTACAGCATAATGCATCCTCTCTATGTCCCCAGTGTATCTTTAAAAGGAATAAAAATTCTCTCAGACAAAAGTTTTATCTGGATCAAAAAACATAGTTATAGCTCTAAATTATTAAACAGTACCTAGAAAATACTACATTGCTATGAACAATATCACTGCTAGTGCCTCTTAAGGTTAGACGTGTAATGTCTCAAATGAGCTCAAGTCTTTGAATTCATGGTCCCAAGCTAATGGTGCTATTTCAGGAGGCTGAAATATTTTGGAGACTATGGTTAGGTAAACAAAGTGGGTTACTAAAATAGATTTAAATGTGCTGTACAATTCTGAATCTGGCCCAACACCCTATTTCCAGATTTACCATGATGTGAACTAACCCTGTTACCAGGGCTTTGGCTGTCTTATACAAAACCTCCTCTGTTATACACTCAAAGCCACTCCACTGGTAGACAAAATAAATTCTTCCTCATTTAGTAGTTGACTAGGTATTTTTTTATAGCAACACATAAGATAACTAACAATGTGACCACTGAGTGCCTACAAAGTTCAAAACTTGAGTCCAAATGCTTCATTAGTTCTTAAATTTTGGATTTCTTTGATGTTGTTTCTGGTTCATCTTGCATGCTTTATACAAAGATAGGTCCCTGTTGAGCATCTTCTACTTGGCTAAAATATAGTGGCCCTATCAATTTTCACTTATTATCTAAAATATTCATTTAGAAATTTATAATAAGGGATGGTATATTGTAGTCCATCTCTACTGGACATATATAATAGTTATTTATCTAACATAGTTTCCCGTGTGGCCAAATGTTTTGACATAGAGGAACTGTTATTTTGTTATTTATATTTCTACTCTAAATCCTCAGGGGTTCCTATACTTTAATGAAATTATCTTGCTTTAATGTCAATCCTTCTGCCTCTTCTATATGCAATCATTTATTTATATCCTACTCATTCCAACAGATATTTGTCACACTCATAATCTTTTCTAAAATCCATTATAGAAATAAAGGATACGTCTCTATAAAATACCTATGTGTTGCTATCTGGTATTCATACTTATGTAGAAAGAAAACAATGACCCACATACCATGTAAGTAGATGGTATAAGACTACTTTAAAGAATCAGGAACATGATAAGAAATAAGACAAAATACTTTGGTGGATAGTAACAAGATGGAAGTGGAGAAAATGGCTCATAAGAAGACTTTTCTAAGGGGATATTTAAGCTGAAACTTCCATCTAAGTGAAGAGCTGTGGGTGGTGAAGCAAAAGTTTTACAGATGAATGTCTTTAGCTCTGAGCCTTCTATATACATGGGGAAATCCAGCACTGCCATCAAAATACAATAAGGGGCATCATAGGCAGTGTTAGAAATATATGTAGCCATCCATCCATGTGCCTTGAAAGGATAGAATTTTATTGTGAAGCCTGGATGAGAACCAGTACTATCTTCATTCTGATTTCTCCCCAGTGTGGTCTCATCTTTTAGAGATGAGACTGCATCCTGTGTTCATTTTCTTGTCAATACCTGCCCAGCATCCCAACCTCACAAATTCAGAGCAAAGTGGATGCTGAAGAATCATTCTACAGTCATTTTCACTGCATGTACCTTTCTTCATGCAGGAACAAGCACCCTAGCAACTTTTCTGTTCAAATTCAAATAAAGCTACATAGAAAACATGCATCTATTAGAAATAACATTGTTTACAATTATAAAATTAACTAGAGAACACAGTGTGAAGAAAAATTATATGTAAATAGATGAAAATGGCTTTGATTATTTAACATATTAAATAAAACAATTATCTTTGAGTATGTAATTAATCAGAATAAGATTCATAAAATAAACATTGACAGAGGGATTCAACTCAGTAAATAGACAGTTCAAAACATCACAGCTGGACTTGATAACAATAGTAAAACTCATCAAGACTGATCATTTTTCATCTGGTGTTTAGTACCTGATCTGTTTAAATGTTTATTATGTGACAAGCACTATCTTAGTGTTTTGTCAGTGACTGCATAATAGAATTCTCTTTTTTGACATGTGAATTCAAATTTGAATCATCATACCCTAAACCAACGACTGATATGGTAAGGTTTTTTTTAATTTGATTTTTTTTTTTTTTTAATCCTAGCCATTATTTGTGTCTGAGAATAAGAGTCATATTTTAGTCTTTTCTTGGTTGACTTAAAATTCGATGTTGAAAAAGAAGCTAGCCCACCAGAAGATTCAAAGATGGTTTCCATTTTCTTCTGTCACATGGGAAGAAAGGGAAAGTGGTACTTTCTTAATTTCACCAAGAGATAGACACAGAATATTACTCTAAGTAACCAGTCTTACATGTCCTATGTGGTCACTCACTCTGATTATCTCTCAAATTTCAAAGGAAAATTTAACAAATAGACTGAGAGCCAATAATGGAAGTGGTTCTCTTTTCAGACTATGTTTGTAAAACAGTAAAAACGACTTTCAAAATTCAGTGGATGAAACTTTACAACTGTGACACTTAGATTGCATGTTTCATTTGAACCTCAGTTGATGGCTATGTCATGTTTACAGAGATAAAAATATGAACACTGTTGGCTACTTTCATTTATGGTATTGGGCCTTTACTTATGGTCTGATACATGGTTATGTAAAAGTTGATTAGCTAAGACAAAAGGCACAGTGTGTTGCTGCTCAGACAATTCAACTCTGGTAAAGGCAGAAAGCTAAATATCTAAGTAACAATGTGACTCTCTACAACTCTAACTCTTTCTGCTTAGCTCACTCTGCTCTTTTCCTGAAAAAATTTAAATAACTGAAACCTGTGATGGCAATGGGTTTCTTCCTTCCTTTACTATGTTTGTTTATTTATTTATTTATTTTTATTATATGTAATACACTGTAGCTGTCTTCAGACACACCAGAAGAAGTTGTCAGAACTCATTACGGGCGGTTGTGAGCCACCATGTGGTTGCTGGGATTTGAACTCATGACCTTCTGAAGAGCAGTTGGTGCTCTTACCTGCTGAGCCATCTCTCCAGCCCATACTATGTTTTTTATATTGCTTTTATACCACACTGTTGTACTTTACACAAACTAAGTATCTGTGGTTTAAATGATGGTGGTTTGTAAATACAGTTATAGTGGACTCATGCCTAAGACAATAGATACTGTCAAACTATAAAGACAAACTTGAACAAAGCAAGAATGCTTATCTTCAGCATGGTAGAATTGAGTTTAAGAGTAGACATATTTGTACATGAATCTAGGGACTACCAGTAAGCCGAGCTATGCAGTGTTAGATGAATTGACTAACATTCACTATCTCTTGACTAACAATTAGTTTGTGGATTAATATGGTAGACAACCTTGAAGAAAGTCAGTGAGGACAAATACATTGAATGCTAACCAGACTAAAGGCCTGCAACCAAATGCTAATTGTTTCTTTTAATAGCTATATCCTGAAGTTAGAACTTGCCTAATTGTAAGTATAATTTAGACAAGTGTGATTCCTGAGCTGGTGATTTTTAATGTGAGTATACTTAGCACTGTGAATCTTAGTCTCCAAGTTCATTAAGCCGTATCATGTTGGCATTCCATAACCAGTCTCACATATCCCGTGGTTACACTCCAGAAAGGTGGTGCCTTTCCCGTGGCTTGTTCCAAGTACCTCTGCTTCTTCTGAAAAAACAGCTGATCTCTTCCTCTACCTAAATTAAAATTTATTAACAGCCTGCTAATAACGTGGCTCTTTACAGAACTAGAGAAATGTATCATCTATTTCTTCTTGTCATTCTTTTACCTGAAGAGTCAATCAAAAACAAAGGCAGTTTTCAAAACTTGAAGACATACAAACAAAGAAAAAGACCATTTGATAACTTAATATTTCAAAATATATTGGCCTCTTTTAATACTTGAGTATCATGTATATACTTCACCAAAGAATGTTGTTGGGAGCAAATAAATCAAAGGAAATACAGGGAACAGTTTCTAGCAAAGATGAAGAAGTTGCCAGTTGAGGGGAGGTGAAGGAGCGGAATGGGCACAGAAGGAGAAGGTCGAAGGCACATACTCCTATGACCAACAATATTGGTTCATGTAATTTTGGCTCCTAATATCTTGCTATGTATAATTCTTACATCAGACTTTGCTTTAGGTATTGAAAAATCTCTATTGAGACATTTAGTACAACTGTAGTATTTTTATATCAAGCCAGTCTATTTTCTTCATAGGACTAACACCTTAATGCTCAGATACCATGACTAATGATGATATATAAATGTTAATTTTACTAAATTGATAAAATTAAGCCTTGGTTTAGCCTTCTTTATTCCCAAGAACTACAAGCAAGATTCTTCAAATCCAAGTTTGATTCATCACTCTCATTATAGGGAAATGTTTAGAAAAAAATATTGTATAGCTGTTTAAATATGTTAAGATAGTCCAATAAAATGGGCAAGGAAAACATCACACATTCATTGAAACTATATAAATATCAGATAAGTATATTATAAAGTTTAATTTATTTCTTTCCCTTTGTTCTAAATGTATAAAGTTTGTTTGGTAGCTATTTTATTCTTAAGTATTTTTATGCAGTTTAAGGTGAACTAGTTTTGGTTTATTTATTTTGCTATGTATCTACGGAAACTCAGATATTGTAAATGAAAACAAAATTGCTTGTCATTTTGAAAATTGCTCATAACTCATTTGCAGGGCTGAATACACCAGAAGTGGTCATGTGTCAGGTGTCTGGGCACTTTTTGCATTCTTTTACCTCTATGCATCTTAAAACATACCACTTTCTACATCACATTCTGAGAGTTTCGTAAAGTGAAACATGTAAAATGTCTACCTAGTAATACCACCATACAGGTGAGCAATGGGTCTTACTTTCTGCTCCTCCTTTTGAGTGCTGGTAGGAAAAGCATCATGGTGTAGTGGAGTTGGAACAAGAGCTCTGTGGGAGAAAAACAATAAAACTAAACCTATGCAGGTATTAGTAGTGCCCAAAGGCAAGGTCCCCAGTATCTGAGCTCTTGTTTTCTCAGCTATAAAATGAGAATGATTGTTCTACCTCCCTCCTAGTGCAGTAATGAGGATTATGTAAGATGGTGTATATAATGAGCCCAACACAATGGAGAACTGGGTCCACAGCAAAGTGTTCATAAAAATTAGCCCCCTCTGTCTTGCTCAGCCAATAGATTCATTTAAATAAAAACATTATTATAGTGGACCACACACAATGCAATGATAAAGTGCTAGTGTGGTGATGAACATTTGAAGAACAGACCAGAATATGAGGTTGAAAGTGACCTACATATGATCTGAGCTTCCAAAGCTTTAGCAAACAGCTTGTTCCACATCTTTGCTTCTGTAATGTTATGGAGTTAGAAAAAACTCTTATCTGCATAATCAAAATAGAATTTTGTTCTAAAAATTATATTTGATTCATCTTCATACTTAAATTGTTTCAAATATTTAAGAACATCTGATTGGTACTAGGATTTAATTTTAATTCAAAAGTGGCAAGGGATTTTAAACATTTTGAAGAGTTTTCCACCTCAATATGTAGATAAAACATTCACAAATGAAAATGCATCCCCATGTTACTTGAAGTCTTCTATGGTCAGGGAATACATGCTCAGAAAATCCTTTAAGCAGCATCATATGTGGCAATTTATTTCCCACATAGGTAAACTGAATTCTAGAAATGATAATTGTTTTAGAGAGACATACATAGCAATTGAGGGTAAGAACTGAACAGCAAACTCTCAGGACAATACAGTTTCACTACGTTACCACACATCTATACCTCTGATGTTTCTTACAATGCTTTTATTACCTTTTATGTGTACATGCAAGATGTTGGTACATGAGTAATTTATATAAACAATGCATATGTATAAAATTAGTAATTGTATGCTTTTCTATATGTAAGAAATTGTGCATTTGTCTATATACATATGAAAGACTATTAGCTCATGCCATGTGTGTGTGTATGTTTGTGTGTGTTTGCATGTGTGTGTGTTCTATATATTATATAATACCTAAAATAATATATAATTTTAAGGCTTTTTAAAATAAAGCTAACTCTTAAGAGTGTGTACTTCATTCCTGACCCTATATACTTTCTTCTGTCAAGTCTTCCAAACCATCCCTGATGCCCCTACCTGCAGGATCTAAACAATAGGGTTTGCATAACATCTCTATCTGCAATTACACTGTTCATCCAGTCACTAGAGCTCAGTCTCTGAAAATTAATTCTACATAAATGGTACTTGTCTCACCACATTTCCAGTTGAGAAACTATAATTTGTATTGATTAGTAAATTTGCCTTATTCAAAGGCATATCAGAAAGCCCTACTAGAATCAGAATTTCTTTTATATAAGTTCAACAGCACTCTTGAAAAAAAATGTGTTTTCAGTAAGATGATGTTCTCCATCCGAAAAAAGGGGAAGAATATCCTGAAGCACGGCTTAAAATAGAATACCATTCTCTTATACAAAGGCAAGATACACCAGGCAATGCTGGCTCACTTATTTTTAGCTAGTCGGACTGCTGAGTACTTTTTACTAGCTAACAACCATAGAAACAATCTGTGTCTACTAAATTGTGGAATCTGGAAAGAGCCTGACCCAGTGCAGAGAATGTATCATGTGATATCTGGTTAAATTAATCAATAGAATGAACTTTTCCTTGGTCAGGATCCTAGTTATGAATGTTCAAGGCACTTGTTTTGTTTTGTCTTGTACATTGTGAGCACAAGATGCCTCAACTACAGGGTTTCCTTCATTTTGAAGACACAGTCACTCTTAAAGTGTAGTTCTGAGACTAGCAATGCCTATATACACTGAGTCCCTGGAATTTGATGATAAAGAGATTTCTTCCAGGCCCATTCCAACCATATCTCTTACAGACTTTGTATTGGGACTCATAACACTAATAGATTGTAAACTGAATTAGTGTTTGAAAACCACCCATATAGTTAACTACAATCTATCTCTTTTCAGTATAAAGCTTCTCTGCTCCCTGTCTCAGATGCCATTCTTTCAATATAAGACAATTTGGTTCCTGTATTTTATAGTGTTTGCTACGGTGCCCATTAATGAAGTGGTATATGACTATTTGATTAATCAACACATCTAGGCCCAACTAACCTTTCATACACCTTGGTTTTATTTACCCTTCAGAGTACTGTCAACACAGAGACAGTATTCCATCTTCATGAGAGCCTGGAAAACTCTTTTCCAATGCAATCTCCCCATACACAAGAATCTTTATTTTCACAACAGGTTAATCTTTTTATATTTCATTTTCTTTCATGTTGGTTATGTCTACTATTATAACTACTTCTGTGGTTTGACTTGTCATTCCTTTAGGCTAGAAGATATTTCTAATTTTTCACCTTGATTCATTTTTCAATTATGAACTCCTGAGATTAAGAAAACTATTGTCATCAAATAATAACAATTTACATATACAATTCTGAATTTGAAGAAATTTTGACTTCCAAATACATTTGTCAATGCAAGAAGCCTTTGTGATTATCAAAATAGAATGATAATATTACTGATACCCTGGTCTCTGTCATGAATTCCCTGAAATATTTACATTATAAAAGACAGCCCCTTTATGCTACACAAACAAAGAGTTGATAGATATAAAATTTTGATAGTTTTGTGGTAAGAAAATCTGACTTCTAGGAGTCCTCCTATAAAGCAAAATTTCAATAAATGTTGCCTTTTCTACTTAGTCCTTCAATCCATGTTATTTTTGTAATTCTGAAATGTTGAAAACTTTCAGAAGTTTTGTTCTGTCACTTGCATTAGCAAAGGTATCAACTCCTAGCCTTCTTATTTACCTCTGCAAGAGTGACCTATCATGTTTTCCTATCTTAAAGACAATATTTAGCTTTTAGTACATAGAGTTATCAGCCATAAGAAGATAAGAAATTGATAAATCCACATATAGAGAGCAGGAATGTGATCCAAGGCAGGCAAGAGATATAACATAAACCCAAGGGCTCTTTTAAAGAGAAGGAAAGGGGAGCTGATAATAGCCTATTTTATTTATAATTGAAAGATAGCTGTGTGGTAGGTTAGAGTACAGTGAGAAATTTGAAAAGAAAAGTTGAAGAAATGTAAGGTTTCCCATCCCGGGAACACATAGGTCAACTTCCCAGAAGTAAGGAGGCAGTGGAGTAGAAGAAGTTGCAGACATGTAGGTCTCAAGGGCATCTATAGTTTATAGCTTCTGCAGTGAGTGGAGGGCAGGGAGGATTGGGCAGTAAGTTCTGGGAAATGCATTTACATGATAAACCACAAGAGAGGTCAAATATTGTAATACTGAGAAGACTGAGTGAAGAACAAATCAATAAGGAAAGGAGAGGGGTAAGACGAAAGCCCAATTATTTTAACCAACTGAAAATTGGAAAAAATGACATAGATTGAAATTAGACTGACTTTACCACCTAAAGCTCAGGGGATATTGCGGAAGAGGAGGAAGACAGTAGGAGCTAGAAAACTAGGAAGTCTACCGTGAGATTGTGTTCTCTAGGGAAATGATGGCAAGGAAAATACATCAATGATACCTCAAAAATATAGTTAACTGAACAAGGGCAATATATAGGCATGTTAATGCGTGAGGGGTTATCTCTTAAGGTCATAGACAAAGAACTACATGCTAAGTAATTACTTCTGATAGTAGGAAAAATTAGTTTCTCAGAGGGATGAGCCTCTTAATTGGCTACTCAATACTAAGTGGTCAGCACTAAAACCATAACACAAGTCACACTAAACTGATTAAGCATCTAGAATTTATGTATTTATGCATATACATATATGAAACAATCATAGTAAAATAAATACTCCAGTTGCAAGGGAATGAAAAAGGCATGGAAGGGGTTCTAGGGATGGTAGCTGGTAAGGGATATATGAAGGAAAAGGAAGGAAGAAAGGTGCATCATTCTATTTCAATTAAGTAACATTTTATAAAGCATTTTAAAAGAAATTAGCCCATGTGTATCTCAAGGAAGAAGAAGAAGAAAAAGAAGAAGAAGAAGAAGAAGGAGGAGGAGGAGGAGGAGGAGGAGGAGAAGGAGA
>NW_022196897.1:82937387-82942676 GCF_008632895.1 Mastomys coucha
GAGGAGAAAAACAACAAGAACAAGAACAAGAACAAGAAGAAGAAGGAGGAAGTGAATTTCTTCAGGGATGGAATGATAGTGTCTAGACTATAATGAACTTGCTCTTTTTTTTTAAAATGCATTTACTCATAACCCAGTTTTCTTTTCATTTATTTTTTTATTAATTATTTTATTTATTTACATTCAAAATATTGTCGCCTTTTCTGGTCTTCCCTCCATGAGTTCTTCACCTCATCCTCCCTTTTCTTCTGAAAGGGTTTTCCTATATCTACCCACCCACTGCTTTCTCTTACATCTAACATCCTTCTTTCCTGGGGCATCAGATTTCTACAGGATTAAGCACATCTTTTCCCAGAGGACATACAAGGCAGTCCTGTACTATGTAAATAGTGGGGGTTATGTATACACTTTGGTTGGTGGCCTACTCTCTGGGATCTCAGAGTTGTCTAGCTTAGTTGATACTGTTGTTATTCCTATGGGGTTTAAAGCTCCATCAGTCCTTCCTCTAACTCTTTCATAGGGGTCATTGACTTCAGTCCAAATATTGACTGTAAGAATCTGCCTCTGTCTCAGTCAGCTGCTGGTAGAGCCTCTCAGAGGATAGCAATGCTAGGCTCCTATCTATAAGTACAACAGGACATCAGTAATACTGTCCTGGTTTGGTGCCTGCTGACAGGATGGATTCCAAGTTTGACTGGTCTCTGGATGATCTTCAGTCTCTGATCAATTTTTGTATTTCCATTTCATTTAGACAGTAACAATTCTGGGTCAAAAAAAAAAAAACATAAATGTTTTGAGTTCTTGTTTCTAGCCTGTGATCCCACCCCACAGGTAGCAGAGATAGGGATCTCGGGAGTATGCTGCCTGGATAGCCTAGCTGCTTTAATGAACCTAGGGTTCAAATGGGAGGCCTTACTTCAATATACAAGGGGAGAAAGATTGAGGAAGACACTGAAAGTTCATATCTGACTGCTACATACACAGACACAAAGATGTATACTCACCTCATATGTGTGACTACACCATAGGCAAACATGTATGTACAGTACTAAATACTATCATAAGAAAGTAAATAAGTGAAGTTTTCTTTTTAAAGTAATGTAATCTTTACTAGAGAAAGACATTGCTTGTTCTTGTTCCTTTTAGTAAGTATGAACTGGTGGTGACGTTTTCTATTGTTAGAATTGTACAGTATACATGCTTCTCTTTTTTTACTAGCCCATGGTAAAGTCCTTTTCCTAATGAACTAATCATTCTACTTACATACAATAGAATATTTTTACCCTCTTTCTATAATCTAAGATTATCTGTACATTTTCTATTTTGTTTTATAGTATTTATTGTCATTTCTATTGTTATATGAGATTCTAGTAACTAGGTGTGAAATTTGATTTTATAATTAAAATTTACATTCCTATTATGCATTTATTTATTACTTATTTTGTTACTTTTTTATTTATATATTACTTATGGACTTCGGTGACTGTGTGTATGCTGTGCTATGCATGTGGATAGAGGTCAGAGGACAGTGTACAAGAATTTGTTCTTTCTTCCACCATGTGGGACTTGGGAATTAAAATCAGATCATCATGTTTGGCTGTAAATGCTTATATCTGTTAAGTCATCTCTCTTGCCAAGGGTAGGTTTTTTCACTCCATTTTTATTTTGTGACAGATGTTTATTTGTATTTTTCACTTTTTCTGGGGATAAATAAGTTTGAAACCTCTCTTTTCATCCATAATAGTTATTATAATTTAAACACTATTTGTTAGGTGATGATAAAACAATAGATCACTCATGAACTTTAAATAATGCAGAGAGAGCAAAATTTGGTATTGACAAGAAAGAAACAAAATACAAACACACAAAAATCTTGTCAAGAACATAAGTAAGGCTTAAAACATAGTCAACTACATTGGTAGCTAGTCTTTGAAGACAATTGCATGAATAAAATGTAGCAGTATCTTTAGAAACATATCTAACAATAATAATAAAACAGCATGGTTCAATGGTTCAGTGCCTTGATGGTGTTTTAATCATTAGTATTACAAGACAAAACTTCAGTTGCACAGTAAACAATTTACCATAGAATTGCACTGAGTTATAGTTTTCACTGGAATTTCTGTAGTTGAACCCATTGACATTTGATGAGCCAATTTTCTGAGAGTGTAATTAGCCTGCTTAGATTTATAAAAGCACATTTGTCATGCCCCAAAGATAATGCTTTTAGGGGAGTGAAAAGGGAAAATATTCAAAGGAATGAAAACAAAAGCAGTAGGCTGGATATACCAAGGAGATAAACTGTAGAAAAATAGCAATATTGCTTACTTCCACAATTATGCAAAACAATGGTGTCTGAGAGGACAAGGTCATATTTAAGTGGCAGTAATGTTTCTGAAATAGTTCATTTCAGAAAGAGGAACAATATTACTGAGTCTAAGTTAGCTATCAAAACTTGTTTAAGTACTTCATAGCAAAATA
Source organism: Mastomys coucha (assembly GCF_008632895.1). Classification (NCBI taxonomy): domain Eukaryota; kingdom Metazoa; phylum Chordata; class Mammalia; order Rodentia; family Muridae; genus Mastomys; species Mastomys coucha. Next base: position 82,939,869 of record NW_022196897.1, read on the forward strand.
TTGAGAGTAGAGGGTTTAAAGTGAAAGCCCATTTTTCCAACTCTTTGACAAATGAAAATCCTGTTTATCCAAGTTAAAATCTTTGATTATAATCTCATTAATGCCAGAAATTTCAACAGATGTAGTTCTTTTGAAAGTACTGAACTATTCAAGATTGGAAAATTGAGGATTTGCTTTTTAATGGAGAATGTTCATCTGTGTTTCATTGTAAAGCTAAACGCATCATCACTGAAGTATACTTTAAAGAAGGTTAACATATTTATTTTCTTATTATATTTGTTGATAGTTTCAATCAGAAAAAAGAATGAATATTGCTGATTTGTTTTGGCAGTGGGAAACTTCAGACTTAATTTTATGAAAAGAATATATAGTTAAATTGTCAGAGGATGGTATGAAATTCAGTGCATTGGAGGGGTTTAAGGGTTATTATTTTACAATCTTCTTCTTAACCTTCAAAAGTAAAGAAGCAGCAAAATAAAAGTAGTGGCACTAAATTTATGCATTACTTGCTATTTTAGTACTTAATAAAAAAGTGGTAGCATCCTATAAGTATTAAATATGTGAATGATAAAGAAATTACCACAATATCAGCTATAATACTATTTTTCCATTTTGGTTTGGATGTGTTCCCAGATACACTGTAAACAATTAGATGACATTTCATATTTCTTCTCATGAGAAAAACGCTGTCTGTAATTTAAATGTTAAACTGGAAACTGAATTCCTGATTGTTTATTGACCAGCAACCCCCAAAATGAAAAATCATAATATTCTTTTTAAAAGCTGGTTATGTATTTTGGCATTTTTCCTTTTCAATTACTGAAAAAAATATTTTGATTGGGAGCTTCAGATTTCCAAAAAGCCATAGGTGTCCAGTGGATCTGAGAAGATGACAATGCCATCCATGTACTGTCTTAGTACTTTTACTCATTTATCCTGTGGTCCTGTCAATGGAATATGATGTCACTGGCAAAGTAATTTTGTTCTAGAATAGTATAAAATCATATCATATGATTGAAACATTATCTATCATCCATCCATATTATAACTCTCAGTGGTTGCATGGAACCTTTAACATTGAATGTAGCAACAGTTTTCTCAGATCCTGTTCTGTTCTTGCACCAAATATGTATTTCTTTGGTGGATGATGATGAATTATGATTGATACTAGGTCCTGATTCAGCTCTAAAGGCAGGAACTTTGATGCCTATACTACAGCCCTGACCCATCAAGCTGAACTCATTATTGTCTCAAGGCTAAGAATCTCAGGAAACATACTGAGTGAAAATGATACTTATTTTGCTCACAATTCTGTGACTTAGTAAACTGAGCTCAACTATTCCAAATGTTACTCACTCCTGCACTAGAGTTTGAGTCTTTTGTTGATATGAAAATTATTTAAAATAAACAACAGAGAAGGGAACTAAACATTGTAAGTGGCTTTTACTCAAGCTTAGATAACATGAAAGGTCTCTTTTAGAAATTATCAATTAGAATAATACTGAAAGAATTTAAAAATGAAAATTAGTAAAATTAAAATATATGAAGTACCATTTTTTAACCAGGAAGAGCAACAATTAGGAAGTAATGAAAAAGTAACTAAATCAAAATACATTTTAGAGAATAAAAGTAATTTTTTCACTGATTTTAAGAATATGGAGCCAGGTTCTATGCCCCAGTGTAGGGGAATGCCAGGTCCAGGAAGAGACCTGGGAGAGAGTGGGGTGGTGAGCAGTGGGAGGGGGGAGGGAACAGAGGATTGTTTTAGTTTTTGGCTTTTTTTTTAATTTTTATTTTTTTCTTATTTTATTTTATTTTTATTCTTTCTTTTGGAGAGGAACCTTGGAAAGGAGATATTAAAAATAAAGAAAACATCTAGTAAAAAAAAATCAAAAGAAAGAAAGAAAGAAAGAAAGAAAGAAAGAAAGAAAGAATATGGAGCCAGGCAGTGCTGGCACATGACTTTAATCCCAGCATTTGGGAGGCAGAGGCAGGCAGATTTCTGAGTTCAAGGCCAGCCTGGTCTATAGAGTGGGTTACAGGATAGCCAGGGCTATACAGAGAAATCTTGTCTCAACAAAACAAAACAAAACAAAAATAGACTATGAATATAAGGTTCATTTTATATTATGTTTTAAAAAAGAAATAGTCAAATTATGAATTTGGATAAAAGCTGTAATATAAATATCAGAAAATGAAGCTATATCCATTTAGGAAGTTGAGTTACAAAGACACCAATTTGGTGGGCTTCAAACATCAGTGGAAAGAATGATATGCTATAGTCAATGAGATGAAAACTAGAGTAGTAATATTCTCAGAAGGTTGACATATTTTAATTAGAGTCCTTTGAGCATTACTCATTCTTTGTCCCATAGTAAAATTACAGGAAAATTACAGATTTTTGATCATTTGATATAAAAGCTCAGGAGAATAAACATAACAAGAGTTATTGGTAACCATGAATTAAGTTAGAATTATTAGAGATGAAAAAAGATGGAGAAAAAGTATAGCCAGAAGAAAAAATTGAATGGGTATGAATGTTGATTAGTTATTGAGTTAAGAATGTTTTATAATATATTTCTCTAGGTTAGTGTCATCGTTCAGGAACCCTGTATTACAATTCTTCCCCCACCCCAAGGCCAGTTCCGCATTCCAGAATACATACATACACCCACACATTCAAAAAGTGTATACACATTCATTATCTACACATACATACCCCATCACATCATGCGCAGATACACATACATACATACCCTCACAGTGAGAGAGAGATAAAGAGAGAGAAAGAGAGAGAGAAAGGAGAGA
>NW_022196897.1:82942686-82956636 GCF_008632895.1 Mastomys coucha
GGAAAGGGAGAGAGAGAGAGAAGCAAAGCAATTATCTTTTCTCCTTAGTTTTTTATCTGGCTATAATATGTAACACTTGGTTCATCCTCTACTTAACTCAGCTTCTGCCAGTTACTGCTCAGTGTATGTGACTGCAAATAGAAAGTTCCTCTTTTCTGGGTGGAAAGATTTATTTTCACAGTGACCTTTTATTGGCTTATAAATTAATTCTCTCCAGAAACATGAAAATATAGTTAACTGTTGAAAGATGCATGATTTAGAGAAACCAAAGAATATTAGCTTGAAATGGACATTAGGCAATATTTTAGGAAGGCAAAAATGATCAAAAATTGGATTTTAGCAATAGTTGAATAACACCAAAATCTTACTTATATGTAGGGCAGTGGTCTGTTCAGGCAACCTGGGCCCAGTCGAGTAATAGGTCTGGAACTCTGAAGCTCCAGAAGGAGAGAGTTTCTGCCTGCAAGGGGCAGAAGGAGTTCAGCCATGACTCCTGGAACCCTTGCTCCTGTTTCAGTCACAATCTCTCATAGCCCCCGCAGGAGATGTGTGTTTGTCATGTAGACAATGCCCCCAGCTCCCAGCATTCTAGTTGGACCCTACTTCCAGTCTCCTGACCACAGCCAGCCATGCCCCACCCCACAGACAGATAGCCACACCTCACAATATATAGGAGCGGTGTGCCCCTCCTCTTTCTGTCTTACTCTTTGTTCTCTCACTTGCCTTCTTCCTCTCTTGCTTCCTCTCTTCCTTTCTGGCCCTCTCTTCCTCTCTTACTCTCTTGCATTCTTCCTCTCCTTTCCTCTCTCTCCTTCTCTTCTCCTCTCCTTCCTCTACTTTTCCTCTCTCCACATGGCCAGCCTTTTTTCTCTTTCCTATAATAAAATATCTCATGATTATGCATTGCCCCCTTTTAACTAATGTGTCACAGAGAACCAGGCATCAGCAACAGAGAGACCCAGGCCAACACTTATAGAATAAGAATTTTAATTATTTAAATAGAGGAAGCCTGTGCTATATAATTATTCCTTAACAAATATTTAAGATAGAAAAAATTCATAAATACCTGTATAATATTGCTACTTAATTTAATGTTCAGAAATATTATAAACATAATCCTAATGCTCATTTAGATTGCTTAGGATACTTTCAGTTATGTTCATAGACTCTACAGTATTATTAGGTATAATACTTCTTTCATAAATGGCTGTTTTCTCTAAAAAAACTTTTACCTAGTAGCTTTATGATAAAGATAAACAGCATTGTCAAAGAAAAAGTGCCATATACTGACTTTGGGTAAGACTATTTTTTAGTTGCTTGTTTTTCATTAATGAAGAACACAGATATCGATAAGTATTCAAATAGAACACTTTAGTGTTCCACATAAAAAATTATATACTCATTACTTTATAAAAATTACAAAATAGTGTAGTAATTTTCAAGCCATGTTGCCATTAGTTTCACCTACCTTTAAACTTTCTTTTACAATTAAAAGGAGATAAGAAAGGCTTCTTAGAACTTTGTCCAAACACACATGGTGGAATCTATAACAACCAGTTTCTTTATCATGCTAACTTGCTTTGGATGAAGTTCATGTAGGTGAAAGAAAGAGAGAGACAGAGAGACAGAGAGAGACAGAGAATAGGGGAAAGAGGAAGGAGAAGGAAGAATAGAGGGAGTGATATAATATTAGCTTTTAATTGCCCTTATTCTAAAAGTCTCAATTTCCATCTGTCTTTTTTTTCAAAATAATGAGCTTTGGAACATGCTGTGATAACATCCAACTCACCTATAGTGATATTTTGTTATAAAATACCAAAGGAAATCATTTTATGACTATAAAAGTATCAGCAGGATCCAAACTCATTTTCGACTAAATATTTGTAATTTTATCTAATAAAAATGAAAATGGAAGATTTTAAAATATACACAAAATTGTAAATTCATACTAATTCTCTAGGCATGTTTTCTAATCAAATATAACTTCTTATATATATATATATATGTAAAATGTAACGTGCTTTAGGGGTCAGTTGCTTGCTGATGGCTATATTTTGCATGTTCTTTCAAATATAGGAAAGAAGTTGTATATAGAGAGAAGAATTTCAAGAGACAAAACATAAGATACTAAAAATAAGGATTTTGTATTTAAAATATTTTCATTGGTTTGAATATGTATAATATAGTTTTTAAGAAGAAGACTGCCATTTTGGCTCAGGTTGGCTTTCATTTTTCTGTTTTCAAAGACTAATCTTGGTCTGCTTACTGACACCAAAAATACTTTATTATAATTCTGATGACAAAAATCTCTCAAGATTTATCCAGATAACTACATATCCTGCTTCATTCTTTATATCATGGTGAGCTATATAATATCATGAATATAAAATAAAGACCTATAACAGATTACAAGTTGTGACTGTCAGATTCACTTGAGAAAAATCTCAATTATACTTACTCTTCTTTCTTCTTATTTTCCCTGACTCTTCCTTTTCAACCCCCCACTATACTCTGTAATAATTCTTTGTTGATCATATTTCTCAAATCTGCACTCTGATATTATGACACATTAAAAAGGTGTTTATAGACTCAGGCAGTTGTGGTACATGCCTTTAATCCCAGCACTTGGGAGGCAGAGGCAGGCAGATTTCTGAGTTTGAGGCCAGCCTGGTCTACACACTGAGTTCCAGGACAGCCAGGGTTATACAGAGAACCAGTCTCGAAAAACCAAAAACCAAAAAAGGACCTTGTAGAGAGAGCTTGACCTTCTCTGTTTTTTACTTTTCATTAGGTCAAGCAGTTATCCATTCTATTAGCTTTAGGTCAGCAGCATTAGTTTTGGGTTGCCATTATTCTAAACATCTAAATATTCTTCTATCTTTGTGTAAGAAGATTGCCACTTGGATTATAGTAATGAATCCAACTCAGTTTATATCTCTCAATGGTGTTGTATAATAATGTATCTTTATTTTATTCTTTGTAACACACAAAAATAATGTGTTTAGATTAGTTCTGTTCTCTACTTCCCCACTCTTAACTCCATCTAGACACTTATACATCTTTCTCCCAAATAAACATTGTTATTTTCTTCATCATAATCACCATTATATTATTTTATTACTATTATTATTATAAGCATTGAATCCAGTTAGCACTGTCTTTCTGTGTGTGGGGTTATCGGTTGCAGTGTGGATAATCTAAAATTAGACACACTGCTGAAGATAAGTGTCCTTTCCTCCCTTACTGGCTCCTCAGTTAGAGGTGTAACCTAATCTTAATGGGTATAAGCCCTATTCATTCTGAAACCTTTGACTGTCTTGATTTCCTACACATTTCAGGCAGGCAACCACAGCAACCAAGATTTCATGCCCTCCCAATTTAAGTACATAAAGCAGATGAACTTGTGAGTATAATGCAGATTTAAACCAACAGCTTCCAATATGGCAATGAAAAATGTGTGGTTTTAATGTCCTTAGACCTATTTGAGTGCAGCTTACTTATTTGAAGAAATTGCTATAAGTTCAAATACCAAATAACAGTCATACTTTGGAGCAATGGTTAACTAGATGCAATGGATGTCTACTGTGAATTGGGCAAAAAACTAACAAAGTGCATTTATGCAGGTAAAATGTAATCAATTCTCTTGAGAATTTTCTCTTTCTAACAAAGGAGACAGTCATAAAAACAAGTATTCATAATACAACATGACTTTATCCTTAATAAAGGCTGGATGACAAATGCAATAAGATGTCTATGAAAGAATTTCTGCTCATAGAGAGTAAAAGGCCAAAATGGAAGATTTGTCATGCATAAACATGAATGTTCTTATACATTTTGATGTTTTTGGCTTATGAAGGTTAGAATGTCATATAAATCTTCACAATGAGCCTAAAAGTATATAATAAAGATGAATGAAGCCACATTCAAGGATCAATTAGTTTGTACAACTGATATCCTTTCAATATTGTGTTTTTACGAAGGGCACCAGATTTAAGACACAGAAGGAATTTCAAAGCTGTAGAGTATGAGTCTCTACCAAAATTACAAAAATCTTCTTGTTGGAGCACATTTTCTGTAAGAATAAGAAAATGACTGAAATGTTCTATAAATAACAGCTACCAGTCACACCAAATAGCCTGGATCCATGATTCAGATCATGTCAGTGATCAGGCCTATCATATTTAGTCTTCCTTTGTTAAAAAGGCTCTGCTAAGTGAATAGTTACTAGCCTACATGAGTATCTTCTGCTCCTTTATCCCTCTAGGACAAGTCTTTATTTTTCATTCATTTTATTTTTCTCATTTTCCTCATATTTTTCCCAATTTAAACAACAGGCACATTTTAAGAAGCAGAGTGTTATTTTTATTTGCTTTTCTGTTAGAAGTGGTAAGATAATATTTAAAAAATAATAAACTAAAATGAGAATGCAAGCAGGGATGTCATTAGTGTTGACTACTCCATTCCTCTCATATCATTCAGACATAATTTATAAACACAAAGCATCCCCATTGAATTGTACTGAGGGAAATATAAAGGAAGATTTTTTTATCTGTCTACCCATTCTCAAACCTGACACTGTATGAATTTTTCTTTGCATTATTTTTGAAGTGTAGTAGCTTAAAATATATACCATTCTTATGATGATTAATTCTGAAAATTAATAAAAAGTCCCTCTTCTAAGTAATGTTTGTCAATATATTATTGAACACTGAATCTTCACTTGTTCAGGAAACTGAATTTTTACATTTAAAGATAAATCATAGACAAAAAGGCTTAAATCCATACAGCTAAAAGTTTTAAGGTTAAAACTAGAAATCAAATACTGCTGATTCTAGATATTTTCTCTTCTTTCCCTAAGACATTTCAGTGATGTTACATTTGAATTCGTTCCTGTTATTATAGAAACCTTATCATAGACACATTTTAGGTTGACTGATGCTTCACCAGCTCTTCTATGCAGTTACAGTCTCTCAGTGCTAGATAGCTTTTGTTTGTTTATCTGTTTGTTTCAGAAACAAGCAGATCATTAGGATTTCCAGGATCTTCTCCACTGTCATCTGTTTCGCTGATTTAAAGGAGCAAAATAAGATACATTGAATGAAAATAAGGCTATGTGCAGAGCTGATGTGTGTATTTGTTCACTCTTTCACAGAGACTTTTTTCCTATATATTTTTAATTTTATTATCTTCCTTTCTCACACACAAACATAGGAAAGAGACATGTTAGATGTTCTTAAGCTGTATTGTATTTGTCTCTTTTTACAATATTTTGTTTTGACCTGTGATGACAATGTTTCTGTGATCTTTTGACAAGACAGGGTCTTTCATTGGACTCCTTAACTCAACTTTGGAGGAGACATTCCTCTATATCTTGGTCTAAGGAGTAAGTGTTTACACCCAGTATAATATGCCTACTTAGAGATTACATCATATATCTGGACCGCTCCCTGTATATTTCCATAGTCACAGTAGCTGATTATAGGAACCTGGGAGATAGATGTGCAAATAACTTGCAAAAGTGAGGTGCAGTGTCTTCATTTCATTATGCATCTATTACTAGGGTGGAAGGACAGCAAATGTGGAGAGGAAGATGATCATGTAGGTCAAAAATGTCATCCAGGTTTACATTCCCCTTGACCACTATTTCTCACCCACTTTCAGATTTGTCTAAGAACTTCTATATTTACACCATCATTCCAGATTAGTATGGAGGAACATTTTTCAAAATAGGAGACTTGAACTCATTTTATTTCACAGTTGGTTAGCTTGATTTATTTTAAAATACTAGCCATATGGTGTTCTGGTCTGCATTTGTACTATTGTTCCAGGATCTAAAATTTTAAGAGAAGGCCTAATTGTTCTCTTCCCTTAGGTCATACTTTACCTCAAGATGTACTCAGAAAGAAACTTTCTGAGCATCACAAGTCATATGGACAGCTATTTAGTCAGCATTGATATCAAGAGTCAGTATTTATTTTTATTCCTCTTTTTTTTTCTTTTGTAGTTTTAAGACAGCACCACATTATGCAGCCATGGCTTGTCTAGAAGTAACTATGTAGACAAGGTTGGCCTCAAAGTCATAGAGATCCATCTGCTTTTGCCTCTGTCTCTCTAGTTCTGGAAGTAAAGGTGTTTATCACCACACAAAGCTTGTTTTGTTTTATTTTGGACTCTACTCCCTTATCCTACATGGTCGGCTACTACAAATTTCTCCAGTTAGGCATGGTTCTATTTGCTCTCTCTTTATTTCCTTAACAGAAAGTAAGTAAATAAACAAATAAATAAGGTCATACCCTAGTATAAAGATACAGAAATCACTGCCTTGAAACGGATAGAGTAGAATCAGATAAAGTTCATAATTTAAGGGAGGGATTTCTTTTCTACTAAAGCTGAGAAACAACCAAGAGATTTCATGCATACATCACACATACTTCTTTTTATATACGTATGCATAGGCCCAACTCTATACATTGCTTTGTCAGCATGTTGAGGAACTGCTGTAGCAGAGTAGCCAAACCCAATAAATTTAGACATAGACATGTACAAAAATAATCTGACAAATGACAGCAGCTTGCCTTCATTAAGCATTTATAATATCAAAACTGTTTTAAACCATCTACGTGCATTGTAACACTTGATTATCTTTGTTATTATAACAGCCCAATGATTCTGAAGATCCATTAAGTAAATAGGTAACTGAGGTGTTAGCGTACATTTTTCTCAAGTCATATAACTAATGTATAGTAATATCTTTTCTGTCAAATAATTAGATAATTCACCCACATATATTTACTGCCAACTTATCCTGTTATGCATTTTTCCTGTGCTAGGTGATCCTAGTTTGTTATAGAGATAGATTCAAAATGTTTTTTTCTGGAATTTCTTGTGTGAAAAGCATCATTTTTTTCTTTTCTTATTTACTTTTTTAATTCTGAAGATTATCATTGAATTTAGTACAGTAAATAGAGTTTTGGAAGATTTTTTGTACAAAGTCAAATCTAGAACTGGGTCAGAAAAAGTTAAAAGTATTGCATGAGACTGAGACAAGGGCTAAGCATGGGCACTGGAATCAGCATAGGCACTAACAATTACATATTCCTACAAGAAAAAATGAGTGGGATATGGTCAGAGAAGTTTTTAAAAAGCAGGGAGAAGGGAGGTTAAATTTAATGTAGACTGAGAAAATACATGGAAAAAGATAGAAGGAATACACATGGAACTGGAATATTAGGATGAGGAGAACCATGTAGTTCTCACCATTCCTTATGGCATCAGAATAAGAAAGAAATGGAGTTAACAGTTTAGAAGGGCACATCATCTGAAAGTGAAAAAGTAGCTTCCAGTTCCATGGTTTATACCCAAAAATCTAATAAATTCAAGAGAATGGATAATCTCTACTTGAAGACTGGAGTTTAATAAATACTTAGTTGTAGAGGATCAAATAAAAGATCAACTAAGCTAAGAGCTAAACTAATTTTCATAGAGGAAGTGTGTTTTAGAAACGGGCTTGAATTTTTATGTGCTAGTCAGCATCTCTATGGTTTTCTCTTGAGCATCTGCACACTGATTATCAATTTTAAGACCAAACCTGACTCTAAAGAGAGGGGCTAGGTACTAGTTTGACCTTTTCACAAAATTACCCAGGTCTTTATCTCATCCCCCCAACACAAACCCTGCTCTAAGTCCCACTCTGATAAAATGGTACTCTTGTTTCTACAGAGGTGTATTTATTTTGAGACAATAGCCCAAAATTAAATTTTATATGTTTTATACAGATATTATTAGTTTGTTCGTCTTATATTTCTGACCACATGAATTTATAGATAAATAATTTCTCTGAACTGAATATATAACCTGTCTCTCTGTCCATCCTCTTCCTTGCTAGGTGAGCCACCGAGGAATCATCGTACTGTTGCTGTTTCTCTTTGATGTCATGTCTATTGCTTCATTGTTCACATGGCATGGTGAGAATATAGATATTCTTCTTACACTGTTATGACAATTTTTCCATTGTACAACAATCTACAAGGACATACATACTTATATACATGATCTTTTAAACCACCTGAAGAAGTAAAATACTGTTTTAGGCATCTGCACACACCCCAGGTTTAGTGCTGAACTGCCATTAATTTCTATATTATTCTTTGAAATTTCAAGGTGTACTAGTGTTCTTTTATTTTAGAAAAATTTTCATTTTTGTTTATATATGTATTATATATTTATATTTTTACATATTCATATATGATATAATATATTAAACATAATGCAAAATATATATATTTATATATATTTATAACAATGTAAAATATAATAAAATAAATCAAAAAACATCATATTGATGTTGAGCAAGCTAAGCCAACAGAAAAATAAATGAGCCCCAAGAGAAGGTACGAGAATCAAAGGTCCACCTGTTTACTCAGTCAGGAGTCCCTTAAAACTAATAAGTGAATACTCTAGAATGCATAGACCTCTGCAAACCCTGTGATTGGAGCTTTAGTCTCTGCAAGTTCATATGAGCTTTGCTAAGTTGTTTTAGAGGGCTTTGTTCTTGTTCTCCTGAAGTTCTCTATTCCCTCTGACTCCTCAACTCCTTCTGTTTTCTCTTCTTTGAGGTTCCCTGCACTCTGAGGCAGTGACATGTCAACTGCTAGTGAGCTCCCCACCAGATGAGTATACTTTGTATTGAAATAATAAGTTATATCAGAGACTCTTCACCTATCTAAAGAGAACAAGTGTTCATTGCTGCAGAGAAAGGGTTAGTTTACTCAATGATTTGGAAAGCCGGCTATTCTCCCTATTTTCATGTTTAAGCTAGGCTTATGAGTCTACACAGCTGTTGGTATTCATGAGAATCAATATGCATAGGAATGGAAAGGTCTTACTTGCGTAAGGCATTATAAGCCACAGGAAATATTTAAAGATCTACAATTATCAGTAAGAACAGATGGAGACACAATGTAATGGAAGAGTTTCAATCAGATACTGTTCTAATTAGAACAAGCCTCTGAGCTAATCTAATTATAGATGAGTCAGAATATTGCATGAGGAGATTATTATGCAGGAGCCAGGAGTCCTGGGTTCCAGTCATATTTCTCTTTTCAATAGGTCTACAAGATGCCTTTGACTAAGTCATTTGAATTGCTTCCCCTCAGTCAGCTTGGTCCAGGTCTGTAGAGAATTGGGTGTTCAGTTTTTTCTAATCCCTTTTCATCTTGAAGCATTTGTGAAGGTTCACATTCTCTATGATCGCTACTAGTTAATTACAAAAGTTGTAACACACACAAATAGTATACAACTAAAATATTGAAAGCAAAAATACCTTAATATGGTGGACAATGTCCATCAGTGTTTATCGTAACATTTAATTGTGTAGTTCAACGTATGTGAACTTCACAGTGTCTTTTCTATTTGCCGTATTGGTGCACTCATATTTTCTCCTTTGTTGTTGAGTATCTAGGATAGCTTTATTTAATACCTCAGAGAGATGATATAATCACCTTTCACTATAACTCTCCACCATCTAATATATCCTTGTTTCTACAAGCATATCCCTATACTGTGCCATGGCTTTTAAAGCCCTGTGACAAATGACCTCACTATGCTCCTTTGTCTCTTCTTGTGCAACTACACACCTTTCCACTAACATCTACTGTAAAATTCTGATTTCTTTCTTTTTTATTATTATGTTTACCATGTCTTCATGCGTGCCATAACGTCATTTGTGTTGATAGGACAGCTTGCCACTGTTGAATCCTCTCAATACCAACTTCACACTTTCATTATATGTAGTATACCATACCATGCTCATGTGATAATTTTGACTTGTGCTTTGTGCTTATAAATTTCAGCAACCTGGTAAGTGCTAGTAAGTGATTTACTTTTTCTGCTGAGTTTTCCACAGTGCTTAGAAGAGTCTTGAACATAATTAGCAATCATAGAGCATTCATTAATAAACAGAAAACTCCAAAAAAACCAGTTTTACCCTTATATAGTAGAAGTGATCATACTTATACAATCCTTGATTAAATTTGATTAAATATGTACTATAAGAATTAATGTAATTTCATTATAATCTCCTTATATATTGATAATGTTCTTCATTACAATTGAGAGAACATTAAAAACATTGGAAACATGGTGAATGAGAATTTATAAAGATAATTCCAAGACATGTAGTTTTGCACATTGAAAAAAAAAAAAGAGAGTAAGCAACATTCCTTAAAAAATGGCATTTTAGCATCTGCAAAGGCATCTCTTGACTTCAAACGTAGAAGGTGGATCCACTTAATTTCTCTTTTTCCCCCTTTTTTCTTCACTTTAATATATCAGAGATAAGGACATAGTGCTTTAATCTGGTGTGTTTGGTTTCCACAATAGCTGACTGACAGTACACAGGAAAATCTACTTCAATCATTGATGGCTTAGAAGATGAGAGAGGATGTGTGTTTATAGCAGATGTTATAAAGAAAAAGGATCATATCCTGGAGAGATGAAGTGTAAAAAGACAAATACATAAATGGCATAAATCTAGTATGAGGGATTAGTAGCAGCTGTGTGTTCTGGACAGAGATGCAGTTTCCTCTATTAGTGGTCATATCTATCAGGGATTTTCCAGTCTTTAAATAGCAGTCATTTACTGGTTATACAGATAAAAGTCCTTCAACTGGGAGAGAAGCTCTATTATTTTCCATGCCTGGAAAGCCCACCCAGTCTGCAGGTAGCCTGGAGCATTACTCAGTCTGGCAGCCCTTGCTCCATCAAGCATGGCCAAGATATAAATAAATAAAATTATATATACATATATATATATATACACATATATACATATATATGCATACATACACATGTATGTATGTATGTATGTATATATATATGTATGCACATGTGTATATGTGTGTGTGTATATATATTCACATATATAATCAAATAAATAAACTTTCTCTGGGACACGATTAATTCCGTAATTGAAGTAACCAGTTCTCATCAACACGAAGTATATCTCATCTAATTTTAACTTGCAAAGATCGGTTTTTAGCAAGCATAAAACTATATTCCATATAAAACATGAAAACTGCATCAATGCCTAGAAAGTATTCAGACGGAATCATGTTCAGTCATTATACTACTTTGTTACATGCTCTTTTAATATTTTTGTTTGCATAGCTATTTAGTAATTTATAGTGTACATATATCAATGTACAGGTATAGCTCAGTTTTTATATCCATACAGACTCTTGCTATTTCTACTTATATGTACATGGCTTTAAACTATTAAATCATACTGTTAGAATAGTTTGATTTTTTTCACTGAACAATTGTACCCTGTGTCTATAAATATTCCTTAACAAATTAGTTTAATGGTGTTTAGTAGTTTGCTGTGTGTATTTACTTTAATTCATTTAATTTGACTATTTTTACTTGTTGATAAAATATTGTGAATATTTGATTTCTAAAGAGTTTCATTACCAAACTTAGAATGACAAATGGAAGTCTGTTTTTATAGAATTCTCAGAGAAAATGTTGACCTCACAATTATTGCTTTATACTGGCATTGTGCTAGAAGTTCTATGAACAGTTTAAAATAAATCTTCAGATATCAACTAGAACAAATAGTACTTACCCAGTTAGAGAGTCAAGAAAGTTATATTATATTTTTCAGTCATAGAAAAAAATCTTATTAGGCTTACAGGCTGTGTTCTGACTACTCCAACCATGGCTGTCACCAGCTGGAAGGGTCAAGAATTCAATAGTTCTTTGTTCTCTCAGGCTCAATGCCTCAGTTGGTCTTCCAAAGAAGTAGGAACTAATCTCCAAGATGGAATGGGTATGTCAGTGATAGTGAGGACTAGGAGGCAAAGCGAAAGAGCTATTTTACTTCATATCTTTTATATAAGCTGTCACCAGAAGATGAGGCCCAGGTTTAAGGTGGGTCTTCCCACTTCACATATTTCAACCTGGAATAATATCTCACAGATGCACTTGGCTTCTGGAGCTTTAGTTAATTACAGATGTAATGTGGATAACCAGGAATAACTATCATAGCGAGGATTGTTAAATAGAATAAAATACAGGAAAAAGAATTGATAATGTTTCCTCCAAATCCCTTCATTGAAGAAATACTATTTGAAACAGACCGAAACAATATGGTTTGGATGTATAGGAGGATTTTACAAGAAAATGAACATGAAAGAAATGTACTGGCCTGGATAAAGGCACAAAGTATTCTTAGGCCTGAGACTCATCCAGTCTATTGATATTACAAACTACCATATAACAGAGCTATGGTCTGATCAGGTTAGAGCACAAGAGAATTCTTGTGTCTTATCTAACTCTCTGAGGAAAAACCATTAGCCCAGTGTTCTTATTGCTTCTAAGTGATGTTACATCATTTTTCTAGACCAGTAACTGCATGTCAAACTTCATTATAGAATCATGAGAATGGAGACCATTATAAAGAGTCATGTAGCTTATCTTAACTTTGTGGAACTAGAAAGGCCTCCTATCTGAAACACCTGAATTCCATTTGGGCCACTTATCAGTCCTTTGCTTAAGTCACTTAACCTTGTTAAATCAATGTGTCCATAGCTCTAAAAGAGAACAATTATAATTATGTCAAATTGCTGTTGGGAGAATTAAAAGAGATAGCATTTGTGCAAACATGTGTCTCACTGCCCGGTGTTTAACAGACATTCAATATGCCTTGCTGTAATTCATTGTCTGGTACATTTGCAGCCCTCTTTTTCCGTTTAGAAGTTTTCTGAAATCACGACAAAAAAGTGATCAATAAGACTATTTTCAGGCCCAGAAGGGAAGTTAGCCATTTTTATATCATGCTAAGTCTTTGACATATTTCTGTGTCTTACAGGCACAATGACTGTAAAATTATGACAAAATTAACTTCACTTCAATTTTATTTATCTAGTTAATGTGTTGCATAATAGGATATCCCTCAATAGATGGGTGCATCTTAATTGAGTTATTTTCCACATTTAGTTAAAAATATGAATTCTTTCAAAATTAAAACACCACTGATTACAAAAGAAATCTAAAGAACTATAGTAAACCTCAAACAAACAGATGGCTTATATATGTGGCTTAAGAATCAGTTTTTTTCTTGAGAAACATACATAATACCTTTGCTAATTATAGATTCAGAATTGCCTGACACACTATAATTTATGCTTCTCATCTAATTTCTTCTTTATTTAAAGAAAGTAGGTTCCTTTGCATGAGGTATTCTATACATCTTAAATAGTAACTTTATTTCATTGCAGGAACTACTAAAGATGTATTAGCAATAAAAGAAGGTAGAAAAGATGTATCCAGAAGTGTAACAAAAGGATTTAGGGTGTGGCTCTGTGGTAGGTTGTATGCCTATCCAGTAAGCATGAAGAGTAACAGACTGAAATTCTCCTCGATTGGGCCCAATACAAAACAAAGAATATGCATCCTTACTTAGCATACATGAATGTGCTTACTGACAAGCAAAATCAAGAAATCTTTTAAAGTCCTATATCTAACCTATTTCTATTAATGCATTTTAGATTGATTAACCTTCTACATTTGCATGAGAAACTCTATTTAGCTGGAACAGATTATTTAATTTCTAATGAATCAGATACATATTTATAAATGTAATTTTCAAAGATTTAGAGTTCAAAGTACTGGAGAGTTTGGGGAAAGTATGAGAGACTTATAGAAAAGTTGAGTCTTTGGGGTTTATTGAAGGATTATGGTAAAGTGTGTGAGGGAAAATAAAACTAGGAGACTACAACTGCATATCTCACATATAAGTCTCTGAAGTGTTTTGTCGGTAACTACAATTGTTACCCAGGTTCCTCCTATAAAGATTTTAAAAGCATATTGAGAGCAAGCCCAATGTAACAGTGAAAAGAAAAAAATCATATATTAAGTAAAAAAGACAGTTAACATATGGTATATATATAT
>NW_022196897.1:82956646-82969847 GCF_008632895.1 Mastomys coucha
TATATATATATATATATCCATGTATATATATATACATATATATACATGGATATATATATATACGTGGATATATCATATAATAGATATATGCTAAATAATTTCCTACCAATGCTCCTCTAAAATAAATTAGACAGTATTTGACATTTCATAGAACATATTTTTCCCATTACTGTTTTGTATTTTATTAAAATATATTTTAATAGCCTAGTAGGAAAACCCTCAGTGCTCCATGGTCTCATTTTTTTAATGTTTTATTTATTTACATTCCAATTCCAAATATTGCCCAGTCATACTTTAAAGAATAAAACATTTTCAAAATAACTAGAAAAATCAAAGCTTTTTAATTCATAGAGATTGGATTTTCCTTTATTATCACTGCAGTCAAAAAGTTGTACAACCAAGCAAAAGCTTTCCATACACACCAGAATTTTGTAAAACTTGAAAAACTGTTTTTGCCATAAGGTGGTGTGTCTGTTCAGGGCATATTAAAAGTGGATGTCAAGACAAAATTAGATTTATAAGAAATCTATCAAGGGAAAAAACCTCTGAAGGGCCATGCGGGAAGGAAACAGAAAAATGGTAGCAGATTTGTTTGCCCACAATGCAGATCTGGCATCTGTAAAAAAAAAGCAGAGAGAAGGCAAGAACTTCTACTGCTGGGCTTGTGGGAGAATTCCAGACAGCTCTGGGGCAGCCCACAAGAGAAAGAACCTTGAATATTAGTGAAAATGCTTTTAGGCAGAAGGAAGACCCTCTCCCATTCTCTTTAATGAAGCAGCTCTCTTACTCTCTTCAAGGTCAATGATTGGATGGAAAAATCCATGAGATCCTGTGACTTGGAAATGAAATCAGCGGAACACACACACACACACACACACACACACACACACACACAAAACTGCTGCCTTAGTGATGATCAGTGTGCTGGTGACTGACTCTCAGTGTTTCTTTGAAGGAAGATCTGAGTTGTGTATGTCATAGCAGCTACTGTCTAGTACTCATGGTGTATGGCACAGTTCTGTTACTCAGAATAAATTAGAAAATACATGACCTTTCTATTCTCTACAGTTGTTATTCTAAGGCAAATAGTCTGATAACTTCAAACTTTCTCTGTCTTTTGAAATATCTCATGGCTACAGGAGTTAGTAGCTTACCAGACTTGTTTATCTGAAGGTTAGAAATATCCAGAAATCAAAAATATTTTCATCTATATTTACAGTATATATTAAGTTGTACTTAAAATAAGGTAAGGCATAAGTAGAAATACAAGGTATATCACTTAGGTGCCACAAAGAGTCCTCTGTTCTTGTAGTATATTAACAGCAGCACTAATTTTGCCATCATGGACAAATGAACTCTACCAAAATGATTCTTGACTATATAAGAAGCCTAAGTAGTTGATGGCAGTTGATATTATTTCTAATTTGTTTTACTCATTTACATCTCAAATATTGTCCACCTTCAAGTGCCCCCCTAGCAGAGTTTCTCCCCCATTTCCCTCCTGTTTTGCCTCTGAGTGGGCAACTTTCCATCCCCCTGCCTCAGGTTATGCTTCTACCCTGGTGTATCAACTCACTACAGGATTAGGCACATCCTCTCACATTGAGGTCAGACATGGCAGCCCTCTGCCATATATGTGCCATGGCTTCAGATGTGCCCATGTATGCTCTTTGGTTAGTGGCTCAGTCTCAGGGAGCTCTCAGACGTCCCAGTTGGTTGACAATCTTTGTCTTCCTGTGAGGCTGCCATCTTCTTGAAGGCCTTCAATACTCCCCCTCAATCTTCCATAGCAGTCCCTGACCTCTGTCAAATGTTTGTCTGTGGGTATCTGCCGCTGTTTCAGTCAGCTGTTGGGTAGGGCTTCTCAGAGGGATGCTAGGCTAGGCTCCTGGCTGCAAGCACAACATAGCATCATTTGTTTTTCTGTGGGTATCTGAATATGCCTTAGTCAGCAGCTGATATATTTACTGGGATCATGCTGTGGTCCTCAGAAAAGGAATTTCACTTTTGTATAGTACATTGAATATATCTTTGAAAATACAAGTTTGCAAAGCTACTAGAATGGGCTATACAAAGAAGAAAGTGTCAAATACATCAAGCAGAATGCCAAAGAATTTTTCCAGGTGTCATAGTAAAATATACCATTGGTTTTGACATATTTGGTATCTAGTACAGGGTTCCTCAACTCTATATTGTCTAAAAACATGGGCAGCCTTGTAGAGAACTTCTTAGGAGTCTAGTAGTATCCCTTGAAATATAATCTTAATGACAAAAGTGAATTATAGCTTGTGTGGCCTCCTAGAGATTAAAAGTAGCCTTCTGAGCATCATTTAAATTTATCTAATGAGGACCATTGCAGCATTCTCATCCCTATGTGCTATTTTATCCATTGCTTTTCTACTTTGCAAGGTACTACCATTTATATATATTTGGTCTGGCCTGCAAGGAGTTGCCCACCAAGCCAATGTGCCTACTTCACAGGTTATTCCTGGGATATTATAAGTCATATCGTAAGTCATATCTAACGATGCATTCTAAACTCATTAGCCGTTTGTCCCTGGAAATACCACTGTAGGGGTTTTGTTCTGGGTCTAGATTACATACAGTAGGTAGGTTCTAAAGTACAGTTAAAGAAAATACAATTGAGAATTCATGGATTAGTTTAGCACAAACCTAACAATCTTACAACTAAGTGTAAGCCTAGTTACTGGACTGGAAGATGAAGTAGCAACAGTTCCTGTTCCTGATTCTTATGGCCTTAAGGAGACTGGAATCTCTACTTCATCTTCCTGCACAGTGGAAGTCATTGGGGGAAGGTTTTCTTGGGACCAGTGGACCTTACTTTCTAGCAAAGAGGGTTTCAGGTTAGACTGTAAATCTAAACTTCCAAAGGACTCTGGGTCCTCATTACATGCTTCAGAGTTTAGTATTTTTCTATTTAGGATTTAGAAGGCATTAGCACAGAAATGTCTGCCAGACCACAACATTTAGATTTTCAAGACCATTTTGATTTTTATTACTAACTGTTACACTTCACATCACTTATATATGTCATTATGCTTCAGGGACCAAGGAAATCTGTACTCTGCCAAGGAGGCCCACTAAGTTTCACACTTAGCTTTTATATTCCCCTTACTGATAAACTTTTTCATTATTCTTTTTTCTAGTGTCAACCAAATCAGTAATAACTAGCCCAGTCTGAAGCATCTCTTTGCATCACTATTATCATACTTTTCTCTGTTTGGCTCATCTTACTTGAATTCTTTACTAAATAGTATCTCAGGTTATTAATAGTTTACTGTTAAGAAAAGGGCTTAAAACATTTTACCAGAAAATATTCTTGGTCAGTGTTCTTGTAGTTTGAATGAAATGTCCCCTTATCCAATAAGTCTTGGATATTTCAGTACTTGGTGATGATTGAAAGCTGGGAAGAATAAGGTGTGGTCTTGTTGGGAGATGTTTATCTTTATGGAAGGGATGGAGAGTTCAAAATCCTCCTGCAATCCCCAGTGGATAATTTGCATCCAGCTAGTGGGTCTGATTAGTGAGGTCTCAGCTGTTTCTATGCCTCCACTCTGGTCTTAATGGAAATTAACCCTCTGGAACTATAAACCTAATTAAATGTTTTTTTATAAGTTATTTTGGCAACAGTGTTTTATCACAGCAGTAAAAAGTAACTAATACAGTTCTATTCCATGTTAAGTCCCTTCACAGTCACTGAGTCTTCAAATTGTATCTTCTTATCCACCTTATCGGAACAGTTTTAAGTAAGAAATATAATTTTTGTTGTTTTTAGAAGCTAAGATCAAAATGGAATTTCACATAGTTGAACAAACCTATAAATGATTAAGAGTAAAGTACAAGAGAGAGATTTCAAATCACTAACTGAATTTGACTTGGTAAAGAGAATGAATAACAATAAAATAGAAATAGCCTTAGGAAGAATGCTGCATTAAAATCTCACAGTAAGACATATGGTGACCCATGGTATAGAAATGGCCTGTCAGAAGAAGTAGGAATTGGATATAAGTGGTATAGTTCTGATACTCCCACATTGTTGAGTCATTGGCTTAAAGATGACCTGAAAGTGTCAGAAAGAACACTGTAGCTGATCTAAAGGTGAAGTCTCTGGGGTAGGGTTTCTCTTATAGGAAAGTCTAATTTATTCACTTCCAGGAAATCCAACCTACTGGGATAATAAATGGAAACACTCATTATAATGTAAAATAGATGAGATTCAATTCACTTTCCCTAGACCTGGAATGTTAGTGTTTCTTGATACATACGAAATTGTGTTTCTTCCCTTATAATCCAAATATAACTTTATCCTATATTTTAAAGTCTTGGTGGAAAATATACAAAAGTTCTCAGCATGGTAGCTGGATATAGCAAGTTGTATTTAGTGTTAATAATCCCCCTACCCTTTTCTTAAGTTCTTCTTGACTTTAGTTAATCATAATTTATTTGTATTTGAATGTAGGTATAAATTTGCTGCAAACAAAATTTAAATTCAGGAAACATATAACAGGTTCATTTAATGTTGTTACCACTTAGTAGACTTTGTTCTAATAAAAAATGATATCAATAAACCTAAAAATTTGAGGTTTTAACATTTAATGTTCAAAATTTTTACTTATTTATTTTTATTATTTACACTAAACTAGCACAAATTAATTGATAATCACTTTGTCTCTGAACTAACAAGTTATTTTAATCAGCCAATGGATATTTTTTGACTGCATATGTGTGTGTGTCTGTGTATGTGTCTGTATGTGTCTGTTTATATATTTGAATGTATATCTATTATATTATATATAAATATATAAAGAATATAAACACTTATAAACATGTATCTGTCAAGCACGAGAGGCCAATCTTTTATTGGGATTGGCATATTTGTTGGCTTGTGTAAACACCCTCATCAGGTATTGCCTATCAACAAGGGCAATACAGTAGAGAACTTAGCAATTTGATGTTCTTCTCAGTACATTCTAGGTAACATAAGGTGACTACAACCTATAGGACTTCCTAGGGATGACGAAGAACTACATGACACACTACATAAACTTACCTAATAATTTCTATTCCAATATTTCTGCCACAATATTCTATTTTCGTTATTTCTTTTTTCCATTTTTCAAGATATGGTCATGTTTTGGGACTGTGCTTTGAAAAGCAAATATCCTGGTGAATTTTCTTACTCTCCATGTCTCTTTGCAGGATATTAAAACCACATGTATATTGAGCATATGTTTTTGAACAAGCTATTAAATTATGATATTCATATAGCATATTTATAGACTCTGAGTTTTTAGCTATGTTAGAACTATCATCTTAGTTTCTTGGATCACAGAATTCAATTACTTGTACAAAACATATGGAGATTATTTGTGACTTCAATGTCACTGTCTTATATCTATTGGAAAAGGAATTAGAAAGTTTGAATAAGAAATAAGATTATATTCTCTTGAGGAGCTTGTACTATGTAAAATATAGACATACTTAGTTGGTTAGATTAGTGGACTAGCTTAACTAATCACTTGCATGTTATTGTAAATAGGAGTCATTAAGTGTGGATTTGAAATTGAAATCTTCACCTAGATATAGAAGAAATGAACAAGATAATGGGTTTTATGCAAAAAAAAAGAATGTTTCAGAAACTTGTTCTCTATCTCGTGATATACAATGATTTCTTATACAATTACTCTAATGATTTTTATCTTTGGATGAGTAGTAATTAACTCAAGAATATTGAGGACATTATAAAGCTTACAGCTAAAAATTTTCAGAGAGGATAACTCTTTAAACATGCTTCAAGATTTCAAAATAATACCTTACTATAGGCTTTTAATTAAAGATCTGATTCAATTTACATTATTTTCTTAAGAAGTTACCACGATACCCAGGAGAAAATTGTTCTATTGAAAGATAGCATCTTTAGGAAAGCGATTTATATTTGAGCAGAAGTTTTTATTTGAAGTATTGCCTCTTCTTTATCTGTCCATTTTAATACTCATGCTTACTGAAGCTAAGTATATACACAGGCTTAGTTAATGGAGACAGTGGGCCAAGATGAATTCATGATGGATTGAAAATTCAGATGCAGGAATATATAATCATGCCAAAATCAATCAAACCAAAATATGCAAGCAAAAGATAGTTTATTGGGAAAATAGTAAAAAAAAAAATCCTTAATGAACTGCTTAGTCTTCATCTTGAAGTGTTTTCTAGACTTGGCAAAAAGTAGACATTAAAAGTTCTTATATTATAAGAGGAGTGTATCAGTAGTGTTCATGAAGCCATAAAATAAGTTCAAGTCCAAATTAAGCAAACATTCCATGACCTGATGAGAGAAAGGATGAGCAATATCTGCCAAATTATGGAGTCTCTAGGATATTAAAGTAAATGTGGTAAAGGGTTTAAGAATTTGTGACTGTTTCAAATATGATTTGATATTTTTTATTCATTCATCCAATTAAATTATTATTTTCAATAGTCATAGGTGTTTTATTTAGCATCCCTTTCTGTTTTAATCCTTACATTCTTGTTTTTGAACAATAATGACAATGCTGTGCAATTATAATTTAGGTGTTCAAAGGCAGAGATGTTTTTATGAGTGACTCAAGTTTACAAACTGAATTACTTTTAAAGCTGACTAGGATTAATCTTCATTGTGTTACACCAGTATTTTCTTTGAACTTTATTATTAATTTGGATAAATTTTTAACTTTTAAAAAATATTAATTTATTATACCCATCTTCATGGCTCATTAATCTATTCAATACTGCCACTTAGGATAAAATGGCTCATCAAACAATACTGATTTAGTCATAAATATATGAAGTAGAATAGCATTCACATTGAAGGCTCAATAGACTCAAGACATTTTTCTCTTCTCATCATTCTTTATCTTCAATAATATACATCATGACTGGAGATTTTTCCACTTCATTAAATAATAATTATCCACTAATAAGACTGTTATTTTTCCCATGTACATATACTTATATATCTGCAAATTCCTATATATTAATAAGTAAGAGAGAAACTCAAATTTCCTGTTTTTTTATTAAACATTTTCTTTATTTACATGTCATATGATTTCTCTTTTCCCAGTTTCCCCTCCACCCCCAAAAAAACCCCCCAAAACAAAACAAAAAACAACAAGAATAAACCCCTGTTGCCTCCTCCTCCCCCTGCTTGCCATCCCACCCTCTCCCACTTATTGGCCCTGGGATTCCCCTACACTGGGGCACAAAACCTTCACAGGACCAAGGGCCTCTCCTCCTATTGATGATCGACTTTGCAATCCTCTACTATACACATGCTGCCAGAGAAATCAGTCCCGCCATGTGTACTCCTTGGTTGGTGGTTGAGTCCCTGGGAGCTCTGAGGGTACTAGTTAGTTCATATTGTTTGTCCTAAGGAACTGAAAACCTTTCAGCTCCTTTGGTCTTTTCTCTAACTCCTTCATTGGGGACCCTGTACTCAGTCCAATGGATGGTTGTGAGCCTCTACTTCTATATTAGTAAGGTACTTTCAGAGTCTCCCAGGAGACAGCTATGTCAGGCTGGATTGTCCTTCCTTCAGTCTCTGCAACTCCTTCTGTGAAATTCTTAGTGAAATGGGTGGATCTGGAGAATATCATCCTGAGTGAGGTCACCCAATCACAAAAGAACACACATGGTATGCACTCTCTGATAAATGGTTATTAGCCCAGAAGTTCGGAATACAGGAAGAACAACCCACAAACCACAAGAAACTCAAGAGGAAGGAAGACACATTTCCTGTCATTACAATCTGATGCTAACAGTCATACCTGCTTCAGAAAGTGAATTAATAAATCAATAGAATGATACAACCTTTTATATGACTAAATATTGATAAGAAATGCATTTTTTCTTCATCTCTAAAATATTTTTTCTGAATTTCTCTTATATAAATATTCTATGGGACAGATACTGTCTTTGGTATCTTTGAAATAGAATGTGGGAGAATTTCACTATTGCCTATCAAACTTTATTTCCAGTATTCTCACAACAGTCATGGAAAGCAAATGACTTAATCACAATTTAAAATAAAAGGTGAGAAACACATTAGTAACTAGGTTCTCCTCTAAGGTGACTTTTTTTCATTATATACCTGCATTTCTTTTGCTTGAACATCTCTCTTAACTCTTTTTCATCGCAGTTATTTCTTCCACTGAAGTTGAGATTAGAATAGGGACTCTTTTATGTGAAGGTAGTGTTAACAATGAAAGACATTTTGATTCAATCAATATTGTATTAATGGCAACATAGAATCATTCCAGTTATCTCAGGGTAGCACCATAATTCTGATTTCTTGTGTTAGACTGACTGTTTTTTATAAATGAGAAAATGAAGTCTCACAGATTTCAGCAACATATCATAGCCGATTTGATATTACAACTAACAAGATGAGACAGGAAATTACTGTTCAGCCTGCCATTTTTTACTCTCAGCTGTGTTCATTTATTAATCTTATATTCAAATGAATTCTCCCTAAGCTGCAACATTACTTTTATATGTTATTTTTAGTGTAACTTCATTTTTTGATTACTTGTCTTTTGAAATTAGGCAATGACTTTGAACACTAAAAGTGGATGTCACTTCTATGTGAGTTATCCTATTGTGATTTCTCTTTGGCTCTTCTCATACTTTTCAGTTTTATGGCACTGTTTCAGCCCTAGAAAGAGCCAGAACTGTCTAGTGGTTCAAACACCAACCCTAGTAACAGGGCAAGTCCATGATTTACCATCTGCAGCCTGCACAGCAACAGGAGGATCAGTTGGACTGTGAGCCAATGGAGACATGTAGAAAACCTATTTTCACACATGATTTACAACATTTGGAGCAGACAACTCATAGTTTCTCTGAGGCCGTGGACTAGATGATTTGAGATCAGTGAAGGATGGTGTCTCGCAATCTATTTCTATAGCTAACTCTTTCTACGTGCTGTCTCCAGGTTTATAGACTCAGCAAGGGAAATATTGCCAGCCTCAGAATAAACAGAAGTTGGTAAGAAAGATAGACCCATATGTCTCTCATAAATTAAATGTTAGGATTACATATCCCAATAGGATAGATGTGTCAAAAAAAATCACATATTACTTGTGTGAAATAACATTTCTTGTTATATTTTAAATATGCCAGTCTGTGAACTTTTCTTTAACTGTTAATTTCTGTTTTATTGTTATTTTTAAGAAGCATCATAGCATAAGATCTACTTAATGTATAGATAATAAGGTAAGGACATAAATAACATTTCTATTTTAGAAACTGGTGGGAGGTTTGTAAGGATGGAAAAGAAATAATAATTCTCCATCTCATAACTGACATTACCCTACTTGATCACAATAGATATGAAAATGAACAAATATCAACATTTTAAAACATGATTCCTTATTGTTATTATCATCATTTTGATACAGACTTGTATTTACTTGTAGGATAAAACAATATATCACTTTGTTATCTTGCAGTTTTTGTGGAATAGAGAAATGGTTCATGTATTTCTTGAAAGGTGCCAGGAATCTTGATACTTTATACTTTATAAAGTTCTTGGGAGATGTATATATATGAGTACTAATAGAAATGCTCAAAATAAGGATACTTGTAAAAATGAGATAATAGACATTTTTCACTTCTGGTCTTCGAGTCAAACATAAAAATCACAAACTAATTCTTGCATTGGCATGTTATTTATTAAAAGTTCTATGATAAAATTTCAGAGTGTAATTTTATCTCAAACACACATATTAAAAATGCTACATATGTAGAGTAAACAACAGGTTTAAAACAATGCAAAATGTACATTCTTTCAAAGGTAAGATGACAAATATATCTTCTTTCATTAAAGATAATTATCTTCTGGACTTGAATATAGGCTATTGATTAACCTGAGATGTCGTAAGATGGAGCATAGACTGTTACTGATACATTTTCTTTTCTCTGTTGACCTGTATCCTGACTGACCTCCCCAGATTCTTCAGATCTTACTTATTGCCAGAATATATCATGGCATTTACCCATTCTACTTTACTATAGAAGAGATATTTTTCACTTTTCTCTCCACTGTTTCCCTTCTATCTCTGAATTGGTAAATTTACCATAGAATTTTCTAGGTTATATTTATATTGTTAAGATAAGATAATATAAACATATTTTTGCTGAATAGTATATGGCATAAAATTGTGTTTATGTGTGCTTGTAAATTACAAAGATATTAGAAAACAATATGGCAAGACTAACAAGAAGATTAAAAAGTTTTCCCAATTTTCTATTTCAGGGTAAAAGTGGGCTGAATATCTATCTGATGGTATTTTAATGCTTGGAAAATTTATATCTCAACATGTCTAGACAAATCTTCACTGATTTGATACAGGCATTATGCTGCATTATTTTAACATACATTATAAACTGCTATTTTAATACATTTTAAAACCATCTTTTAGGAAATAAAATATATGTGTATGAATATATTTTTCATAAATTTTACTGATATAATAGGTACCTATCAGAAAGTTATAAAGAACAACTTCTTAGTTAGCGTTTTACTCTTTGAATAGATGTCATTAGCAATGCAACTCATTTAAAAATATTTAATTGGGGCTGGCTTACAGGTTCAGTGATTTAGTCCATTATCATGAAAGCAGGGGCATGGCACATTCAGGCAAGGATCTTGTTGGAAGAACTGAGAATTCTACATCTTGTTCTGAAGGCTAACACAAAAGACTAACCTCTAGGTAGCTAGAATGAGGGTTTTAATACCTGTCTCCACATTGACACACCTACTCAAACAAGGCTACACCTTCTAACAAAATGTTTAGAATGCAATTTAACAGCATGAATATTAAGTTAATTACAATAGCAAGTTAATACTTTCTCAGTAAAGCCTATGATTTTCACAGCCACTTTCAACAGACAATCTTATTATTGCAGTTGGTAGTGTTTAATGCTACGATTAAAAAGAACATAGTCAAAGTATGGACTGTAAACAAACAACAAAAATCTGCATGCTCAGTGGCCAATAGGTTCTCTTTATTAGCTTTATACTACTCATAACTAGCAGAACTTCACAAAAGAAAGGGGAGAAAGAAAGCAAGAACTGTACATGGACAGAACATCAGAGAAATGCTGAGTTATAGACATGTGTGATCATTGCATGAATCAAATCAAAATATAGCAGCCAGAGCTATATATACAAATCAAGTTAGTCAAATTCCAGTTTGATAGGGAGCACCCTTGTATATTGGCTGTTGATACGTGTTGAGGGAAAGTCAGTCTTCTTTGTGCATGTGTCTTAGTCAGGGTTTCTATTCCTGCACAAACATCATGACCAAGAAGCAAGTTGGGGAGGAAAGGGTTTATTTGGCTTACTTCCACATTGCTGTTTATCACCAAAGGAAGTCAGGACTGGAACTCAAGCAGGTCAGGAAGCAGGAGCTGACGCAGAGGCCATGGAGGGATGTTCCTTACTGGCTTCCTTTCCCTGGCTTGCTCAGCCTGCTCTCTTATAGAGCCCAAGACTTCCAGCCCAGGGATGGCACCACCCAAAGGGGGCCTTACCCCCTTGATCACTAATTGAGAAAATGTCCCACAGCTGGATCTCATGGAGGCACTTCCCCAACTGAAGTTCCCTTCTCTGTGATAACTCCAGCCTGTGTCAAGTTGACACACAAAACCAGCCAGTACAGCATGGTACCTGGTGGATTGTTTGTGCTCTTGCTGGATATCCTTATAAATATGCAGATAAAAGTATCACTAATTTGACACACAGGATTAATTATAACCTTCATAATAAAAGAAAAATGTGTTATGGAAATTTCTGTGGATACATTAGAGGCAGCAGAAGGAATTATATATATAATCAATGTATACTATATAATTTATATCAAACATTTCAAGAATAAAAATATTATTTAGAAAAGACAGTCACTGAGGAGAAATCATAAGACCAAATCCTCACTTACAGACAGTTTTCTTGTTGCATCTTGTGATTACTTTTAAACTAGCAATGCAATGCAGATTTGGAGAGGATCAAGCAAAATTAAAACATGCTATAGTATGTTTATTTTTTCTGTGTTATTGGTGTAAAATGTTTAGAACACAGAGAATCATAAAAGATAGCAATATATTTATTCACTGAAGTTTTATATATTTCAATATAGGTAATTTAATTAGAGGTTCATATTAATTTTATTAAAATATTTTTAAAAAGCAGTGGTTGGTTTGGTAGCTAAGCTACTGTGCTTCAGATGTTCTAAGCCCTAGCTTGAAATATTGATAATAGTCTCTTATGAGTGTGTTTGATTTAGCCCTTGCATATAACTGGATGTTAGAAGGAAAATCCATGCCTTGGTTCTCTCTAGGCACCAAAGCCACACTTTTGAAATTGATTCATCAGTTGGGCCTGATTTTCTTATGTGACTAAACTACAACAATATAACCAATAAAATAAACACTGGTTTTGGATAAGTTTGAAATCTACAAAATCAAATACTGTGACATCAAATTGTTAAGTGCTTATATAGTTATATGGTCCCCTGTTAACAATAGATATAAAAGACTGTTTTTTTCCATCCCTCTCCACCCCTGAGACTGCAAATGCTTTGCATTCTCAGTACCCCCATTAACAACTCTGTGCCAGCCTCACACTATGAATGGACTGTTTTCCTGCAAGGAATGCCTAACAGTCCAACTATTTGTCAGGAGGATTTAGCCACTTCATTAAAACCCTATATAGACCAAGGACTCTATTGCTAACAGGGGAAAATTGGTAGGGATGGCTGAGATGTAGGGTAACCCTAGTGTAGGGAGCCCCAGATTCACATGTTTTTTTATGATATGAAATCCCCAAAGAGCTTGTTTGCTTTTTATTAGATATTTTCTTTATTTACATGTCATATGATTTCTCCTTTCCCAGTTTCCCTTTTCCCTACCCCTCCCACAAAAAAAAAACAGACCAAAGGAAAACAAACAAACAAACAAACAAACAAAAAAAACAAAAACAAGAACAAACCCCTGTTCCCTTCCCCCTCCTCCTGCTTGCCACTCCACCCTCTCCCACTTATTAGCCCTGGCATTCCCCTACACTGGGGCACAGAACTTTCACAATTACCCTTAGATTTTGTAATAATCTCCATCCCCCTGAACTTTTTTTTTTTTTTAGATATTTTCT
>NW_022196897.1:82972474-83062108 GCF_008632895.1 Mastomys coucha
AGCAGATGCTGGAGAGGTTGTGGAGAAAGAGGAACATTACTTCATTGCTGGTGGGATTGCAAACTGAACTTTTTTTTTAATAGCAAACACAGGAATATTCCATGGACTGTAGAGGGGCAGAGATGTAGAAGCAGCTGTTCTTCCACTAGCTGTGTGAGGGCTCTAAGTTTCTCCCTTGACAGCAGCCACTGTGGGACCCAGATGGCTTCATTAGAAAGCCAATCAAGGCAGGGATACTAAATCTGACAGTGGCCTCTAGGATTGGGGGTGATTCAGATTTCGGCAGCAGTTATCTCTCATTGGTGTGGGCTGAGAATCTTTATTTGAATGTAAGAGGGCTTGACCAATATTACACACCTCTCCTGCTGGGGTTATTGTGGAGAGGATTGAGCTGAAATCTGAGCCATCTTTTCAGGAGCTATCACCGAACACCGACAGTCCATTGTGAACAAATTTACTCTGCTCAGTGGGTGCTCCGGGGTTCTAAATGGAACCAGCTCTACTGGACCCAGGCCGTCAGAACAGCCCACTGCCCCACAAATCATAGCAGGTTTATATGAAAAGTAAATTTGTTTTATTACTTACTTATTTCAAGTATTTGAAAATGATTGCATGACACTGCATTACACAGCTTCAACATGACTTATTTTTGGTTTAAATTAATTTATCTGGTAACCCCAAGATAAAATTTATGAATATTGATACAGTGTCATGTGATGTCTTAATACATGTATAAATGTTGCAATGGAACAGTTTAAGATAAATGCTCTCCACATATATCATCTCCTTATGACAATGACATTGAAGGTCTTTGCTTCTAGTTTTTGAAGTACACAAGACTTCCTTCTTATCTAGTGTCTTTATATTTCTGATTCCTCTCCTAATTTCATTTCCAATATAACCCTATCTTAATAATCAATTATTTATTTTCTCTCATCATTGTTTAATTTTAGGGTTCCTCATTTTCCTGTTCAATTTATTTCTATGGTGTTTTTCTTCCCTGTGTGTTTACTTGTACTGTGGTGTTATAATTGGTATCAACATATTTTTCCATTTTCAGCCATTTTAGTTTTTATATATAAAAATATCTACTCATTTTCTTACAGTGATTGTGTATTCTAAGACACTACTGTATCTATAAAATCTAATAGCAATAGTGGAATATTTATAAATTTCTAGCCCTAAAGTATTTTTTTTAATTTTTGCTCACTTTTTGAAAATTTTTATTAGATAATTTTTATTTACATATTAAATGTTATTGTCTTTCCTGGTTTCCCCTCCAAAAGCCCCCCCTATCCTGTCTCTACTTTCCCTGCTTCTATGATATTGTTCCCCCACGCACCCACTCCTGCTTTCTAGTCCTGGCATTCCCTACACTGTGGCATCGAGCCTTCACAGGGCCAAGTGCCTCTCCTCCCATTGATGTCCAAGAGGCCATCCTAGGCTACATATGCGACTGGAGGCATGAGTCCTTCCATGTATACTCTTTTGTTGGTGGTTCAGTCCCTGGGCGCTCTAGGGGGTCTGTTTGGTTGATATTGTTGTTCATCTTATGAGATTGCAATCCCCTTCAGCTCCTTCAGTCCTTTCTCTAACTCCTCCATTGGGGACCCCATGCTCAGTTCAAAGGTTGGTTGTGAGCATCCATCTCTGTTTTTTGTCAGGCTCTGGCAGAGCCTCTCAGGAGACAGCTATATTAGGCTTCTGTCAGCAAGCACTTCTTGGCATCCACAATAGTATCTGGGTTGGGTTACTGTATATGGGATGCATCCCCAGGTGGGGCAGTCTCTGAATAGCCTTTCCTTCAGTCTTTGCTCCACAATTTGTCTCTTTATTTCCTCCAGTGGGTATTATGTTTTTCCTTCTAAGAAGGACTGAAGTATCCATAATTTGGTCTTCCTTCTTATTGAACACATGTGGTCTGTAATAAAAACACATACTTTTACTTCCCCTTTTATTTACTTTTCATGTCTAATATCTATGGCTAAGATTTCTAGTAATATGGGGGATTAAGTTGTCTAAATGCATTTACCTGTGATTTTCAAGACTTTAAAGGTTAAAAAAATGTATTGATCTTACACTTCAGAAGACAACTCGATTTCAATTATAGAATCTGAAATTTGGCCTCCAAAGCCACTTGGGCTCAAAAATTGAACTCTAGTAGCAGTCTCTGGGGTTCAGTTAAATCATCTTATTAACCATTACCTTCATCTTGCTTAAAGTGGTCATATAAGAACTAATTTATGCATTTGGAACATATATTTTGAATTTTGTTAGGATTCAACAAAGTACACAGGGAGCATAAAGATATATAGAAAGAGAAAAAGTGATTTTGAAAATAAACTCATATTCTTGTGAGAAATGATGAGAATGCAGAGTGGATGTTAGACATAAATAGGGAAAGAGTGCTACAGTCAAGGATTAAGCAAATACATTAATTTAAAACTTCAAGAGGAGAATGTTAGATGTATTAGTGGCCATCATTTTGAAGATTTAACATGAAACCACAGTGTTTATCATTATGCAGTGTTAGGCAAAGCAGAAAATCTTTGATATTATTCACCTGCCTTGTTTAATGTATGAGTAGCTAAAGTTCAAAGAGAGATTAAACAATTTCAGATTACAGATTCTATTTGCATTCTTTAATGTTTATATCTTAACTTATGCATTTTTATGTTGGCCATTAAAGTATCAATTCTGCAATGCACATTTTGAACCAGATAATTTATTTGAATTTTGATATGAATAATAATGATTTATTTGAGCAGGAATGGAAGTAGGAATTCAGAGATTGAACCATTTTGAAGGGAAATGTTAAGGGAAGAGCGTTAGAACTCCAATATGCTAATAGAACATCAACATAAGATTTAGGACCATGAAATACCCTTTTTTGAGTAAAATATGATTTATATATTATATCAGTTGAAACTCTACAAGATTGGGTAGTTCTTTGAGCATTTATTAGTCCTACCTTCTTCATGATAAATTTTCTATAGTCTCAGTTGCACCTGGCCAAATTTGTTGTGAAAATATTGTTAAAAATTCTAAAAGAAACTAATTCATGTCTCTTAAGTTACAGGCTATAAACAATTAGCATGATGAAATCTGCCCTGAAATACAGTTTTGCCAAATCCATGACTCATCTCTTTGTCCAACATGTCCTTAGGGTATAGGCTACACTCTTGGATTTCAAATCAACTTTGGCAATATTGTGGTGCATGCATTTAAGTATTTTTACTTATGAATATCTCTGATAGCAAGGCCAGTGATGTTGGAAACTTTATTAGAAAAAAATGTGTATTTAAGTGAAAAAGATAAAAGTTCTCAAATTAATCAGAAAGAAATGGCATCCATGTATTGGTCCAGCTGGTACAAAATCAAACAGTCCTCTGAGGGGGCAGTGAGGATAATTGTAAGAAAGACAGAAAAGAAGACTCAGAGACAAAGGATAAAATTTGGGAGGGCTCCAAAGGAAACAGCTATATCAGGCTCCTGTCAGACATGGGTGCTCTCAGCCAACCACTGGACTGAGCACAGAGTCCCCAAAAAAGTAACTAGAGAAAGGACCCAAGGAGCTGAAGGGGTTTGCAGTCCCACAGGAGGAACAACAATATTAACCAACCAGTATCCCTAGAGCTCCAGACCAGTGGCTCCAGCAGAGGATAGCTTCATCAGTCATCATCGGGAGGAGAGGCTCTGTAGGAGAGGATGGCTTCATCAATCATCAACGGGAACAGAGGCTCTTGGTCCTGTGAAGGCTCTATGCCACAGTGTAGGGGAATGCCAGGGCCAGGAAGCCTGAGTTGGTGGGTTGGTGAGCAAGGGCATGGGAGAGGGGACAGGTTTTTGGAAGAGAAACCAGGAAAGGGGACAACATTTGAAATGTAAATAAAGAAAATATCTAATAAAGAAAAGGAAAAAATAGTATGGAGAAAAGAAAATTACAATCTTATGAATATATATATATATATATATATATTACAGAATCAACTCAGTCACTATTAACATATTTTAAACTTTGTTAACAAAATATTTCTTTGTCAATTAAAGAAAAAATCAGGAGGGCTACCCAATCAGTACTGCAGTATCCTCTAGTTCAACTCTCTTTTTATTTTTAAAGATTTATTCTTTTTCTTTCTTTCTTTCTTTCTTTCTTTCTTTCTTTCTTTCTTTCTTTCTTTCACTAAAAGTACACTGTAGCTGTCTAAAGACCACCTGAAGAGGGCATCAGATATCATTATAGGTGGTTGTGAGCCACCATGTGGTTGCTGGGATTTGAATTCATGATCTTCTCGGTGTTCTTACCCACTGAGCCATCTCACCAGCCCCAGTTTAATTCTCTTAAGTTTTGTATACTTTACAGTAGAGTGGGAAATGATGTCACAAGCTAGCAGAGACAATGGTTGACATACATTCAAAATCTATATCCATCCGGAGGCCTCCTTATTCCTCCTTGTTCCTTCCTCCAAGATTAAAAAACATTAAGCCCCTCATTTTGAGCTACATGTGTATCCCCTCTTATCTTTTCATGTTTCATCAGACTAGGAACTCTGCCATCAGGTCCTGACCTAACTTGACTCTCTCTCTGCCTGACAGGCAGGCTTTCGCATAAGCAGGCAAAATGGCTCTCGACAAATCCTGTACCAAATGTGCTCAGAAATGGGTAGATGAGGGAATTGTCAATACATGAAATTTTAAAGAAAATGTCAATTTATAGTAATTTTTCTGTGTACATCATCTTAAATTGTTATAGCCATGGTGTATGGTGTACTTTTTAAAAACACAAAATGTTTTAAATTTATGGTTTTAGTACTAAATGTACTTCAGGATACTTAATTGGGGCCTAAAAATGCATACCAAGAACATGACCACATAGCCTAGAACAACAGTTTTTCAATTTCTAACTGGAAATATGTGAACTTTCTCCTATAATTTTTTTTTTACACTAAAACTTTACAAGTTTCTCAACACAGGCTGGTTTGTATGAATAATCTCATCATTGTAGTTATAGTACAAATATATCAAGATCAGTGCTGGTGAGTCTCTGTACAAACAGCACTGAGTAACACACTGCAAATAGTACTAGCTGTCTAAGAAACTGGATTGAGAAAGGCAAAAGGCATTGTTCAGGTTTATGAACAGCAATTAATATTCATCCACAAGATGGTTGATACTTCCTGCTTTTCTACTTATGCAAATAAGAATGTCAGTCTAGCAGCAGGCATGCCATTATAGAGTTCATGTTGGCACATGTGTGTATTGCATAAATACTTTGTTTTCCTTTCTTAGAGAGATCCTTATAAAACTGACACTAAAGTATGCACATATAAATAGTCTGGAAATACATAAGAATTTGCCCTTCCATCCAAAGAAGAGATAACATATTCTGGGGTAGGACATATTTGAGTTGAATCCGGGTAAACAGTATGTCTAACAAGAGAAAGGATAACTTTCAGAAGAAAAAAGGATAGGGAATTAATGCCTAAGCAATAAAATTTGCTTTAGTGTCATTATTTAATTATCTGATTAAGATTATTTAATAATGCACATTAATTTATAGTGAATAAACTTGTTGACCTCTTTATAATTTCCACATCAAGTCTCTTGATATCTGTAACCTATTAATTTTATAGGCATGTCATATTATTATTCAATTACAGTTCTAGGTGTCTTGGAGAGATATGAAGAAAAGATGATAATTAGGTTTAAAACATGACCATTGCTTTGTTATTATCAAATAGATGGCTTGCCTCTTTAATTTAGTTAGTTAGCTGTTTCATATAACACATACTCACAAATAATGATATTTACAAATGTTGAAAAGATTTGACTCAATGTGCACACAATTTATTACATGATAACATTTGAGCACCATGTATGCAACAGAAACAACTGACCTGCATGGGCTTCTTATTCCCACGCATTTCCTCTTCATAGAGTCCTAGTTTTTCCTATCATGACATTTTGTTCACTTAATATCTGGTATTTAATATGCCATTTGATGCTGTCTCTGTGACATTATCATGGTTTTGTACACTACTATGAAGAAGTGGCTTTTTAAATAGGGAGAGATCCATGTTTGTCCAGCTTCAAAAAACTGGGCATAAATTCCTCCTGTTTCCTAAACATTGATACCTTGTGCTTCCATGATATGAAGTTGCTTTTTTTGATCCATATACTTAAACATCCACATGTTCATAAGCTTCATAATTATTTGTTTCTCAAAATATTGTTACATTTCCAGATAAAATATCATTATTATTCCTTATAAATACATATTTAAAATTTTTTAGCACCTATCCCCTGTTCTAGGATAAGGAAAGAGGCAGAAATAAATATCCATTCTGTTTGTACTACTGATTATTTAAATCCATAAAGATGATATTAGAGTTGCAAAAAGAACAGACTAGAGTTTAGAGAATATTTTTTCAGGCACAGTATATTTTCAAAACTTTATCCACTGATTGAATAAGCACCACATATACTTAGGAAAAGATGATAGGAGAAAATAGTTGCTTTTATTAGAACAAACACAATATAAGAAATCTTCACTGAAGCCACATGAGGCATAGGAAGAGTGCTCTATTTGGAAGAGTGTAGTTTCATTCAGCCATCCCTTTTGTCATTGCTGATTTAGTTATTTTGTAGAGGGGATTCAGCCCTGAGTTTAAATTCTCTGAAGGACTAGGGATTCATGTACTCACATTTACATGTCGACTGTTGATATTCATTATAGATGGTTGTGGTGAAGTATATGTAAAACATATCTAGGGCTGGGCAGAGATGGTCCAGCCATTAGATTTTTTTTCAAACAATTAAGAAGACTTAGTATGGATCCACAGAAACTGTATAAATGCTCTGGACAGTATCAGACTTCTTACAATTCCAACCACAAAAAGTAGAAACAGTATTCAGGACCATCCATTTTGAGAACTTTGGGGTTTACTGATATCCCACTTCAGTGTTGGCATAGAAAGACAGATTAAAGAGGATCCCAATCTTAACTCTGGGCCTCCATGTGCACATGCACACTTTTGAATGCACACCCACACATTTACTATACACATGTCTGTATAAATGAACCCATGGTTATATTCAACACATGCACACACACACATACACACACACACACACACACACACACACACACACATTCATCAC
This sequence comes from Mastomys coucha, assembly GCF_008632895.1. Taxonomy (NCBI): domain Eukaryota; kingdom Metazoa; phylum Chordata; class Mammalia; order Rodentia; family Muridae; genus Mastomys; species Mastomys coucha. Next base: position 82,979,636 of record NW_022196897.1, read on the forward strand.
ACATACACTTAAAACATGAAATTAAAACATTGAAAAGGTAAATCAGAACTTCTTTGCTAACAATGAAACACCATTAGATTGTCATCAACTACTCACATTTCTGTAAGATTTCTGCATTTTGTTCTTGTGGAATAATGAAAAACAAGACTTCCCCTCATTTTGCCATAGCAGTATAGCACAAACATTCCAGCTTAAAGTATAGAGATTGTACCGGCTGGTTTTGTATGCCAAGTATAGAGATTGACACAGGCTGGAGTTATCACAGAGAAGGGAGCTTCAGTTGGGGAAGTGCCCCCATAAGATCCAGCTGAGGGGCATTTTCTCAATTAGTGATCAAGGGAGTAGGGCCCCTTGTGGGTGGTGCCATCCCTGGGCTGGAAGTCTTGGGTTCTATAAGAGAACAGCCTGAGCAAGCCAGGGGAAGCAAGCCAGTAAGGAACATCCCTCCATGGCCTCTGTATCAGCTCTTGCTCCCTGACCTGCTTGAGTTCCATGTCCTGATTTCTTTTGGTGATAAACAGCAATGTTGAGGTAAGCTAAATAAACCCTTTCCTCCTTAACTTGCTTCTTGATCATAATGTTTGTGCAGGAATAGAAACCCTGACTAAGACAGAGATGTATTGCAAAATGTACAGGTTCCTTGGAGTATGCAGTGATTAAAGTGTACTATTGCTGACAGTGTTTAAGGGTAGCAATGGAAAGATCTATGTTTACATTACAACTTGGCTCGCATGTGTTCACTGTCTTTTTGTGTCATTATAATCCACTTCATCGCTGTGTCTGCGTCTGTGTCAAAATTTCTGTTTTTAGCAATGATTCTGGTCATATTAAGCTTATTAAAAAGATTCACCTTTTATTAAAGGTGCCGTTTTATCTTGATCATGGTTATAAGTATTCTTCTCTAATCATCACACTCAGAGGTGACAGAATCAGCACACTATTCATTGTGCTTTTTACTTTTTGAAAAGCAATTCAATGACAGTTCCCACAATTGTTCTAGGGTTTATTCTATAAAGGATGGCTCTGTGACAATCCAATCAAATGAATCTTCATTCTTAGATATATTTATGTTTCTAGTACACCTTTTCTGTCTTTATTCACTCAATAACATTTAATTACCACTAGCAGATGTTTTATACCACAGGTTCTGCCCTCTATTGTCAACATCATTCTGTAGATTTAAGACCTCATGGGAGCAGGACTTCTGTCTTTTTGCTTCTCTGCTTTATATCTAGTCACTATGATGCCCACTCTGTGCTAGGTTCTCCAAACGTGTTTGCTGAATGGTGCCTAGGGTTTTCTCTAATGCATCCTTCCCTCTGTGGAAGGTATAAAGAAGAGGGATAGAGTGTCTCTGTTCTCATAGAAGTTGCATATCATCTTCACTTTTAGCATCCCAGAACCATTTACATACTCATATTAGTTCAAGTGAACAGCCTTTCAGAAAATATTATCCATTGCCCTGTAGCATATTTCAATTCACTGTAGTATCCACGTCCAATTCTCAGGGAGGAATGAGGTGCAACAAGATCAAACCTCCACATGTATTTTACCTTTTTAAAAATACCATTAGGGCTCTACTATTGGGGGAAAAAAAGGATTTAGGTAGCAACAAAGGCAAAACAATGAAGTGTAGGGAAGCCAGATAACAGATTGTGGTGAAATAATACAGGGTATTTCCCTGCTCTAATGTATTCACTTGGAGAGCAGGAGAGGCTCTCTGCTTAGTTCTAGTGAGCCTAAAATGCCATGTTGGGTTCACTTAGCAATCAGCCTCATTAAAATCATTATGTTTCTCTACCCAGAATTTGGCTTCCAGATCACTTTCAGTACTTTAGATGTTCACTGCCATGGTTTTAGTGAGAAATGAAAAACAGGCTTTATTTCCAGATCTTCCCCAGCAAATGAACTTCATAAAGGTGCCAGTGACAAAATAAATCAGTTATCTGGTGTTCTGAGCTGAATTTAGCTGCTGTTATTGTTGGCTAATATGCTTCTGGGGAAAAGACATTTCAAAAGGGACTAAATCCACATGTAGCTGTCGTAATAAAGGAACATTTAGCCAAAAAATAATAATAATCAACTTTACAAAGACTATCTAAAGTTGGAAGCTAGTCTACCAAGAAGGCTGTGCAAAATCTATTACTTCAAGGCTATCTATCTGTAACTCACTCAAGTACTGCCAGGGTTATGTGTACATTCAAAGTATTGCCATTTTCTGGCACAAACTTCATGACATGCTGGTAGAAAGCAGTTGGATTTGTAAGTATAATCACTGAAGTTCAGCTACTTACTAACTCCCTGATGTTAGTCATGTTTCTGCCTTTCTAAATCTGCCTTTTTCATCTTTAAATGTAGCTGATAATATCCTCTCAAGATATACATGTGCAAGTTAAATTACTTAGAAAGTATGCACAGTCAGTTCCATTTCTGCTTTTCTAGTTATTGATGCTATAAATCTGCCACCTCCTTAGTCCCATCACATTGGCTTACTTTGCCGTTTCAGCAAAATACATTCCTGCTTTTGTTTCCACAGGTTGGGTGACTTTGACTTGGATCTCTGCCAGCCAAGGTTCCCATCTACCTTAACCAGAGACTAATGACAGAATCTTAGTTAGGGTTTTAGTGCTGTGAAGATACCATGACCAAAGCAACACTTGGAGTAACAACCTTTAATTGGCTTCCAGCTTCAGAGGTCCATTATCACCAAGGTGAGAACATGGCAGCACCCAGGCAGGTATGGTGCAGAGGGAGCTGAGATTTCTACATCGTCTGAAGGCTCCTACAAGAATACTGGCTTTCAGGCAGCTAGGATGAGGGTATTAAAGCCCACACCCACAGTGACTCATCTATTCCAACAAGGCCATACCTAGTCTAACAGGGCCACACTTTCTAATAGTATCACTCCATGGGCCAAGCATATACAAATCATCACATTCCCCTCCCTGGCCCCCATAGGATTGTCGAAATATATGAGTCTATTTATTAGACCATACCTAGACATAGCATAACACAAAATATACTTAGTCCAACTTCCAAAGTCCCTATAGTCTATAGCAGTCTCAACAATGTTAAAAGTCTAAAGTTCAGTCTCTTCTGAGATTCATCCAATCCCTTAGCAGTAATTCCCAAAGCAAGACAGGAAACCAGCTGGGCAAACTCCAAACTCTGTATCTCTACAGCTAATGTCATAGCAATCTTCAAATCTCCAACTCCTTTCTCATTTTTGATGACTGCAACAAACTTTTTTCTCTTGGGCTAGTTCTAGTCCCTGTTAGCAACTTTCCACAACAGATAGCCCACAGCTCTGTCATCTCAAACATCTTCGGGTCTTCAAGGACACTTCAGTGTTACAGATTCTGGTTTCAATGTCTGAGATCCACACATGGTCTTCTGGGCTCTCCAAAGAGTGGTATCACTTCTCCAGCTCTGCCCTCTGTAGTACTTGAGGCTCTAGTTGACTCCATTCCACTACTGTTGCTGTCTTAGATGATCATCCCATGGTACTGGCATCTCCAATACACTGGGGTCTTCCACTAAAACTAGGCTTCACCAATAGCCTCTCCTAGGCTCTTTTCATGGTGTCAAGCCTCAACTCTTTTGCATGACCCCTTAGGTCCTAGGTCATCAACTAAACTGAGGCTGCACCTTCACCAATGGCCTCTCATATTACCAAGTCTCAGCTGTTCTTCATGACCCTTTCATTCCTTCAAAACCAGTACCACCTGGATAACTCCTACACGTTATCAAGTACAGATGCAGCAGGAAATAGAACCTTGACTGTCTCTGGAAAATAGTTTCTTTTCAAAACAGCTCTCACAAAATACTTCCCAGAAGATTTCACCTTAGTAATGCTGGTCTCTTCTTAATCACCACCAATTTCTTAACTCCAGCTAACCACCATCAATTGTCCCAGTTATCCTTTCTATTCTGGACTCTTAACACCAGGGCCATGTGGCCAAGACTGCCACATTCTGCTGCTTGCTGGGGCTGGAATATGGGTCCCTGGTTTTATTATATTATCACCAGTTTTCTGTTTTCCAACTCCATTACTTCTTGAGCTTGGCTGTCCTGGAACTTGCTCCATGGACTAAGTTTAACTCAGAGATCTGCATGCCTATCTCCAAAGTACTGGGTTTAAAGGTGTGGTCCACCAATTTAGAGATCTGCTTGTCTTTGCCTCTGGGATTAAAGGCTTGTACTCCTGTGCCTGGACCTAAACTTAACTGGGGTGGGATCTTGCCCCAGGGTCACTATTCCCTTAATTCAATTTAATATCCTTGAACACAGGATTCAGCTCCATTTCACTTTCTGGTACCCCTTGAATACTCAAACCATATATTTTATATTTTTCCTTTCTCAGCTTTCTATGCTTGTTTAAAACTCTCTTCATGAGACTTAGAGAACAAAGTTAATAATGAGCATTTCTGAGACTTCCTTTGTCAATAAAATTAAACTGAGTCTCTTTACCTTAGCCTCAGGCAGATCCTTCCTACAAGGGCAAAAAGCAGCCACATTCTTCACCAGAAGAGCACAATGACTCTATGCCACATATTGAAATTCTGCACTGAAACCTGTTGGGCCAGGTCCGCACAATTCAAATCACTCTCAGTGACAAAGTCTTCAATATTCCTACTAGGATATGCCATTAAGCTCCATTTAAAGCATTTCCAAATCCAAAGTCCCCAAAACCCACATTCTTCCAAACAATTGCATGCTCAGGCCTATCACAGCAATACCCCAGTCCCTGGTACCAAATTCTGTCTTAGGGTTTTACTACCAGGAACAGACACCACGATGAAGGCAATTTTTATAAGGACAGCATTTAATTGGGGATCGTTTACAGGTTCTGAGGTTCAGTACAATGTCATCAAGGTAGGAACATGGCAGCATCCAGGCATACGTGGTGTAAGAGGAGCTGAAAATTCTACATCTTCATCTGAAAGCAGCAAGCAGAATACTGGCTTCCAGGCAGCAGAAATGAGAGTCATAAAGCCCACACTCACAGTGACACACTTACTCCAACAGGGTCAGACTTTCTAATAGTGCCATTCCATGGGTGCAGCATATATAAACCATCACAGACATGGATGATCAAATCTAACTACCATGTAGATATAATACTTCTTTGGATAAGGCACAGTGTAAAGTTCTTCACCACCATGTGAAATTTGAATATTATCAGGATCTGCACTCTTACACCCTTAGTACTTTTTCTGACATCATAAACTCTCTTAAAATACAGGCAGTATGTGACAAGTACATTGTTCATTAATATCATAGTGAAAAGGAAGAAGGTGAAGAGTAAAGAAGAGGCAGGGAACATGCATGAATAAAAATGACACTATTCTCTTAGACACTTGTTAGCATCTTTCTGACCTGTAGACTACTTCCTGAGAGCTGATAATATGGACTATACCAATCCTGTTAACAATCACAGCTTCTGCTGGTGAGGTGCTATTTTTCAGTACTCCTTACAAATGAACATAATGCAGGACAATGTTCTCAGTTTTAAAAAGTTTGCCAAGTTTCCTAATATACAGAAATAGACAGGATGCACCTGAATGAACAGGGACATCTCCTAACATAATTAGGTTGGCCAATTTTTCTACATAGAAGTCTTAAACTTTTGTTTACAGGGAGAGGTATGTGTCTCAGTTTGCTACCAAGAAATAAAATTGACTTGGGGGGTGTTAAAAGTATAAAGAGAACCACTGGTTTTCCTGCATGTTCAAACTTTTATATAATGTATTTTCTAACTATTCTAACAGCCATGTATGTCATCCTTCTGGGAGCAACCTAAACAAATAAGCTAAAATATGAATCATGTTTTATTTCAAGTAGAAAATCTGCATTCTCTTAACCCATACTTTTTTGTTAAAACTCTCAATTTCATTCATCTTTTTCCACCTGCTATGTGGTGTTGAATACAGGAAATAAATCAGATAAATCATAGTACATATTCAATAAAATGCAATTTTATAATATAAAAAGGCATGTTTGAAATTCTACAATCTATAAAATCACACATTGCTGCCATATTCAGTAAAACAGTTGTTTAAGTAATTGGTAGTCTATCTGGAGAGTAGGAAAGCAAACATAAAGTAAGTGCATTATTAAAGATAATGTAAATACTAATACTTTAGGAGACATAACTATAAGACTGTGGAAAAACAGGACAGGGGGTTTCATTTCTATAGAGGCTATTAGAGTGTCTGGAGAGGAAATGCATTTGAACTTGGCACTTGTAGTCAAGGAGGAAATTAAAATTTAAAACATAGTATCATTCTAAGCAGAAGCAAGAAAATGAAATAGCACTGTGCACAAAATATTCAGGCAGTGACATACACTTTCTATCTATTATATTAAAAGTGTATGTGATGATATATATTTCCAACTACACTATATATAGTATAGTTAGAAAAAACATTGGATTAGAAAGAATTGATAAAGTTATTATAGATTTTAGATTTTGACAATATTGTAAACCTTAGTAGAAAAAGTGTCAGAGGGACAGAGAAGTACAGATGGGTTGAATTTCCATCTGAATTAAAACACACAGACATTTGTATGTTTACAATCACTTGTTAATATTCTAGCATCAGCACAGATCAACAGAAAAACACACACATCTAGCCAACTAAACAACAGTCATTTTCGCTGTTATTTGTTAATAGTATCGCAGCCTCAGTTGAATTTATATCTCTATTATGACAGGGAAAACTTTGTTTCCCCAGAGTAATAGAGTGGCAAGTATGCCAATTGTTGCCTTGTTTCCTGAAAAAATAATCATGCATATGTCTGAATACACATATTTGTGAGGTTCTATTGCTTCAGACACCTGTGGAGTTTTGCAATCGATGAGCACATACAGAGAATTTAAAAAAACATGTTTGAGGTCTGTAATTTTCTGGCATATTGCATGAAGACTTGGCCTATTATGTCCAAGAAGCCCTCAGAAATGTCACAATAAAGAAGATACACTTGTAAAAGCTTAGAAGTTATGTAATTTTTTTAAATTGATAGCTTAATGAGGATGCTAATAATTGTGTTTCGGTGTTGGATTTTCATATTTAGTTTTCATATATATATATATATATATATATATATATATGTGTGTGTGTGTGTGTGTGTGTGTGTGTGTGTGTGTGTGATTAAACTTTTTGTTTGTTAGCCTGCCCATTTTCCCATTCCCATCTCCATTTTCTTCTGCACTTTCACATGCTTTTCCACAGATCAACTTTCATTTGGTTCTTATTTCATATTTAGTCTGTTATCATTTCTTATTCTCTTCTATTTCCATATATACTCCCTTACCTATTGTAGCACCTATCATATGTCATATGTCGTAAACCTATAAAACCCAAACTAGATATATTTAAATATATTTCTTTCCTATGAAAGAAAATGTTTTATTTGCCTTCCTGTGTGTTTTACTTACTTTGCATAATACAATTATCTCCAGATCCACTCATTTTCAAGCAAATGTTATAATAATTTCATTCTTGTTTACAAGGGAATAAAATTCCATTAGCTGTATGTGTTAGATTGTGAAGGCTGTAGACCTCTTGTGAATAAAATAAACAGGCCTCTCTAGAAATAGGAATATTCTTTAATCAGAAGAATTGAAAGGCTGTAGTATCACTGTAGAAGTAGAAACTGAATAGATATAGTATAGGGATCTTGGGTTTTGTAAGACAGGAAAGGGGAAACTTTAGAGATGGAAAATTCCATCTGCATGTCAGTCTTGAAGTGATTAAAAACCAGTGACTTTGGTATGTAGGTGTCCCAGTTAGAAACTTCTACAGGTCTTATAAATTATGTGAACATTTCCATTTACAGCTTCTTATTCTATCCCACCCTCTTAGGTTGGTACTTTTTCAGTATACCTCCCATTTTCATTATCAGTTCATCTCCCTTTGGGCATCTTGACTAATTATATAGGTTGTCTATTGACAATACTTTTGAAATAGGCATGAGGGTTTTGTGATATTTCTGGTCTTGTGCTTTAGAATCTGTTGAGTATATGCCCATGGATAGGACATCTGAACCATAAAATAGTTCTACATTTAGGTTTTTATTATTATTATTATTATTATTATTATTATTATTATTTAGAATCCTTCATTCTATTTCTGTGGTAGCTGCACCTAAGGCTTAGTTTTTTTCTGCATGCCTGAACACACTTGTTGTTTGTTTTCTTCTTGATAGTCATGCTATATAACATGAAATTTCAGCATTGTTTTGATAGCTTAGAACATTGAACGTTTTTAAATACTTATTGATTTTTGGTGTTTTCTCAAAGAAATGTAATTAATCCATTTGCTTATCAACTCATTGGGTTTATTTTCCCATTAGAATTATTTACAGATTCTAAATATTAATCCCCTGCCATATATATAGTTGTCACAACTTTCTTCAATTATAAGGTCTCTTTGGCTGCTAAGAATTTCTGTTACTGTGTAGCATATTTTTAATTTCATAAAATTTCATTTGCTGGTTTGAGTAGTTATTTTCTGTCCTAAATAGCATTGTTTGCAGAAAATTGTTGCATCTGAATATATCTTGAGGTATTTTATTTTAGCAGTTTTAGGTTTGGGGAGCATTCCATAAAATCTTTCATCCATTTTAAATTTATTAATATTCAAAGTATGATATAGATCCCACTTTAATTTTTCTGTCTTATTTATTTATTTATTTATTTACTTACATCCCAAATGCTGTCCACCTTCTGCTTCCCCTTCACAGAGTCCTGCTCTCTTTTCCTTCTCTTCTGAGAGGTTGGCCCTCTGGTCATCCCCTGTCCTGGTGCGTCAAGTCTCTGCAGGTTTAGTCCCATCCTTACTTACTGACACCAAACAGGGCAATCCCATTCAAGAATGGATTCCACAGTTAGGATATAGCTTTAGGGACATTCCCTATTCCAAATTTTGGGAAACTCAATCAGAGACAAAGGTGTTCCAATGTGCTGGGGGCCTCAGTCTATCCCATTTATGCACTCTGGTGACATAGACTCTAAGAGCTTCCAGGGGTCCAAGATAGTTGACTCTGTTAGTCTTCCTGTGGAGTTCCTTTCTTTTACAGGTGGATATATGATTTCCCTGGTGTGGCTTGTTGAAAAAGTGCATTCATTTTATTCCAAAGTATACTAAACCAATGTATCAAAATCTAAGTGACTATAACTCTGTAGGATTTTGTCTAGATGTACATTACTTTACTGTGATCTATGGAATTGATTTATGTGTCTTGCATTCTATTCTTCAATCCCAGTCATCTTAACATCATGTACACTAGAGATGCACATATCTGTGTAAATGTGTAACATATCACTGCTTTATTTTCAAAGATCTTTAATCGTATTCCTTTATTCTCTTGGATAAGTTGGTGTTTCCTAGTTAGACAACATTGAACAATCATGGTAGATAACGTTTTATAACATTGAATCTGGCCTAATGCAGAAATATAGATATTTTAAACCATCACTCCAGGAAAGGTGTCATGGCAATATTTGCATAATGAAGAACATTATTTCAAAACCTAGTTGTGCAAAGTATTTTCTCTTGAACATGTTTGTACAGAGGATCTGTCAACATTGTTACTTCAGAAAAGCACCCAAGGTAATTAACAGACAAATGTAGGAAATAAGAAGATTTTGAAACAAACAAGAAACTGACAATGTCTAGCTTTCTATAGTAAACACACCAACATATGTTAATATAGAATATTTGGAATGTTCACACCAAAGAAAATATTTAAGAGAGAGTCAGATGCATGTCATATGCCAATATCCAAACATAAGGTCTCTTACTAAATTTTCTACTCTTTTTTTTCTAAGAATTATCAGTTTCATGTGGTAAAAGTATGATATATCTATAGAAATAGTGTTGCTTTTCAGCTTAAGGCCTTAAGATGTGAAAATGTTTTGGTCTATAAAGAATTTTTATTGCAACCACAAGATTTAAGTTCAGGCCTTACTTCTGTGCATTTATAATCATAGCACTGGAGAGGTGGAGACAGATTCGTGAAAATCTTTGCTAAGACAGCTTATTTGAAGAGCTCCAGCTCAAGAACAGCTCTTGAAACAGATCCCAAGGAATGATACTGTCCTAGTTAGGGTTTTACTGCTGTGAATAGACACTACAACCAAAGCAACTCTTGTTTGTTTGGTTGGTTGGTTGTTTTTTTGTTTTTGTTTTGTTTTGTTTTTAAGATTTATTTATTTTATGTATATGAGTACACACTGTAACTGTAGCTGAACAGATGGTTGTGAGCCTTCATCTGGTTGTTGGGAATTGACTTTTAGGACTTCTGCTCACTCTGATCGGCCCTGATTTCTCCGTCACAAAGATTTATTTCTTATTGTAAATTAGTACACTGTAGTTGTCTTCACATGCACCAGAAGAGGGCATCAGAAGAGGGCATCAGATCTCATTACGGGTTGTTGTGAGCCATCATGTGGTTACTGGTATTTTAACTCAGGTCCTTCGGAAGAGCAGTTGGTGCTCTTACCTGCTGAGCCATCTTACCAGTCCGCAAAGCAACTACTATAAGTACTTTAATTGGGGCTGGCTTACAGGTTCAGAGATTATCTTCATTATCTCCATTATTTTCAAGGCAGGGGCACGGCAGCATCCAGGCAGGCATGGTGCAGGAGGAGCTGAGAGTTCTATATATTCATTTGAAGGCTGCTAGCAGAATACTGGCTTCCAGGTAGCTAGCTAGCACTAAAGGTGTAAAAGCCCACGCCCACAGTGATACACCTACTCCAACAAGGCCACACCTCCAAATAGTGCCACTCCCTGGGCCAAGCATATTCAAATCATGACAGATACCCTAAATTGTTGTCTGTGTTTACTGGATCCTACCAACCAATAAACACATTTTTGCACTATTGATGCCCCTCAATCAAGGTCTACAATATAATATGTTCAGTATCAAACTGACTTTTCAGAAATCTATTCTCTATCTTTTTTCGTCATGGATGAAAAAAATCTTAGAAGTGATTTATTTCAGTGAATCGCTTCTGAGGATCTTTCTCTATAGGTATATCTTTTATTGTTTGTATGTTTTGTATGTTTGTTTGTTTTTCCTTGAGTAAGCAACACAAGAATTTTAAGTTAGTGGCTGTTGAGGTGTGCATATTTTGGTGAATGCAGAATTTTCCTACTAAAGCCTAAAGAAAAGTGCCATTTAGATGATAGGTTGCACAGGATTCGGTTATCCAGACTGAAGATTCTACACTTTGGCCTCTATAGCATGATTGTCACAGAATTTTGCTTCGACTTTCAAAATGACTTATTATATGGTTTTAATCTATTTTGGGGTTCTATAAAAGACTACATCAGTTTAATGCAATTAAATTAAGCAGTATATTTCTTGTCTCTTGTTTTTGGATGCTGAGGAATTCAAGATCAAAGAACTATTAGCTGGCCCAAGTCTTCCTGTTGTGCCATCTTACTGCAGGATGGAGAAAATTTGGTGCAGAAAGACAGTCAGGAAGAGACAGAGAGAATAGCTTCTGCTCTGTTATACAGAACACACACACTCAAGATAATGTCACATGCAGTATCAATCATCCAATCCAATCACAAGGACAGTGACCTAGTGACTACTATACCCTTAATTTGCCTTACCTACAAACTGTGGTGCTAGAAGGAAAAACCTGCAACATATGAACAAAACCTTTGGCTTTCCCAGAGTCTTAAACCTGCAATTTCATTACCTTGACTACCCTGGAAGATATATGCCATTGAAAAGCCTACTGGAGGGTTTCTTTTAAAAACTGGTATAACATATATCCAAAATCTTAGTGTGAAATGTATATGTCAAGTATATGAAATGCCACTATCAATTTAAATGTTTGCCTTCACTCATATGTATATGAAAAGTTGGAGTGTGACAGTAAGTTTGAGCGTAGAAGATTTCTTTTACCCTTGTATTGCATGTGAGGGAAAGACAACGACTCAAATGTTGTATGGGGTCTAGAATCTAGAGAGGGTTGATACCAATCAAATCTGATTTAAAGTTCTCAGATAAAATAAGACACTCAAAAGTATTCATAAAAATAATCATTTTCACTGGCCAAAGGTATGCCTGTTTGAGGAGGAAGGTTGCAAATCAGAAAAAAAAGCAGGGACAGAGAAGGGAGAAGAAACAGAGAAAAGAAAGAGAAATTGACTGATTATCCTATGTACACAAATTTCCTTTCCAGAAACTTTTAAAACTAAGAAATAATAAAAACTCATTTAACTTATAATTAGTACTGTTAAAAAAAATAGGAGATGTACCACAATTCTGTGGTACATCTACACAATGGAATACTACTCAGCTATTAAAAACAATGAATTTATGAAATTCTTAGGGAAATGGATGGATCTAGAGAATATCATCCTGAGTGACATAACCCAATCACAAAATAACACACATGGCATGCACTCTCTGATAAGCGGATATTACCCCCAAAGCTCAGAATACCCAAAATACAATCCACAAATCACAAGAAACTCAAGAAGGAAGACCAAAGTGTGGATGCTTCATTCCTCTTTAGAAGTGGGAACAAAATACCTATCTAAGGAGTTACAGAGACAAACTATGAAGCAGAGACTAAAAGAAAGACAACCCAGAGACTGCTCCACCTGGGAATATTTTCCATATTCAATCATCAAACCCAGACACTATTGTGGATGTCAGCAAGTGCTGGCTGACAGGAGCCTGATATAGCTGTCTCCTGAGAGGCTCTGAGAGTGCCCTACTAATACAGAAGTAGAGACTCACAGCCATCCATTGGACTGAGCACAGGGTCCCCAATGAACGAGCTAGAGAAAGGACCCAAGGAACTGAAAGGTTTGCAGCCCTTTAGGAAGAACAACAATATGAACAACTATTACCCTCAGAGCTCCCAGGGACTAAACCACCAACCAAAGAGTACACATGGTGGTACTAATGGCTCCAGCAGCATATGTATAGTAGAGGATGGCCTAGTCAGTGGTCATTGGGAGGAGAGGCCCACTCTGTAGGGGAATGCCAGGGCCAGGAAGTGAGAGAAGGTAAGTTGGTGAGCAGGACGAGGGGTGAGGAAACAGGGTTTGTCTTTTGTTTTTGTTTTTGTTTTCGTTTTTCTGGAGGGGTAACCAGGAGAGGAGATATCATTTGAAATGTAAATAAAGGAAATAATATCTAATAAAAAAAATTAGGAGAACTCACAATCAATGCCTATATATGTATAAAACAGTGTGAGGTACACTCACAGAATAAACATACAAATCAGAGTCAGGAAGAACACCTTTAGAACCATGGGAAAATGTGAACAGAGTTTGCAGAATTGTTGCTTGTAGTTTAAAAGAAAGACTGAAACATACAGTTCTGAAGAGGACTATTTGGATTCTAGAGATCAATCAAACTCACAGGCAGCGTTGCAATGATGACGTTACTTCTGCATGGAAGTATGCCTACATAAATGTGGAAATGGAAGGATTTTCTCATAACCATTCTTGTTTTTTGTTTTCTTTTGTTTATGTTTTTCTTTTTGTAAGTACACTGCAATGGTGAAGATATTGTTGTATGGAAATTAGGGTGTAGAGTCCAGAAGGTTTATTCACAACTATGAAATTTTTATTCAACTATAAAAATGTTTCATTTGCATATCTTACTTGAAAAACCCACATGCCTAGGCTAGGGCCCTTGATAAAAAAAGGCAGGGAAAAGGGAGATAAATGAAAGGTGGAGTTAATGTTGTTCAGTGATTCTTTGGGTGTCACAGGAAAACGAATTGCATACAAATGGGTGAATGATTTAAATGTGTGACAGCTGGTGTATTGTTCATGAAAGAATAGAAGTAATGGCAGAGAAACTGAAGGGCTGGCCTTCCTATCATGGCATCCCTGAGCTTCATCTGCTCAATTGGTTTTACTAAAAGGGTATCAGAGGCTAAACCTCTATACAAGGAAATGGAAAAAATAGTTTAAACTAAAGGGGGCATAGTCTGCCATGTAAAAGAAGCATGAAGTTTAGAGAAGGGGTTAAGAAGATATTCCTACAGTAGAGGACATTGTGCAAGAAGATAGATACTATGTCATATACTTCCCAGGGCATGCAGAGAGATAGCCTTTTATCCCACCAAAATAGTAATGTGAGTGAATTAAAAGCCAAGCCAGTGGCAACACATCCTTCTATTAAAAGATAAAACATAAGACCCACATTTCTGAAAGTAAAGTTGTTCATCTTACCTTCTCTGGAATGGAAGAAAGCCTGATTTTTATTACCTTTTTATTAAGCAGTCTATATATTGAAAACAAATGGAAAAATACCAACCTGCTAGTTAATGTGAGGTTATAAATTATTGGCATTCTAAAAACTGGCTTCTATTACATCTCTGAAAGTTTTTCTGTATTTTATTTCTAAAAAAGAGTTGAAAGTCTTTTTATATATGCATTTCTCTGGGATTAAGTTAGTAAGAAAGCAAGTAAGTAATGTTTCTCAGTTAAAACCTGCAATAAGCTTGTTGCCTATAATTCGTACCAATAGGTCTTTTAATAAGGAGATTAATATTAGAAAAATGATAATGACAACCTTTCTACTGGGAAAATTTTATGTGTTAGAGGCAAACAATGTTATCAGGTCAGATTTGATATGTAACACTTTTGTGCACATGTAATTTGTAAGAATTCATGAGCTATGCCATGGAATAAGACTTTTATGAGTTAGAATATTCTGACGGAAAAATCAACAACTTTCTATGAAACTATTTGAACTTATCTCTTAGAAACACTAAGTGAGAACTAAGTATGAAGACTTGAAGTAGGCCTACCTGAATATAGAAGTGATTTTCTTTCTTATTCCAAATCTCTGAACCCTGTGGGTAGGGGAGCCAGAGCAGCCCTGTGGGTGGAGATGCCAGGTCAGCAGGGGCACTGGTCAGCTTTTATCTCCATTCATATCTCTCTACAATTTATGAAGTATTTGGTCAGGGCTTACAATTCTCCTTACAAAGACAGAAGCTCACAGAAGCTGTTGAAATAGAATACCAGGTTGTTAGGGTTTGGAAAATAAGAAGCCAGAGGTGAGGTTGACAGGTTATGTAGGGAGGAAACAGACAGAACTGACAGTTTATTTTAAGCGTTTCAGACTTCAGTGGATCAATTTTCTGAAAGGGTTGCCTTCTGATTGTTCCTTTGAAAGTGAGAACTGCCAGGGCCACAACAGAAAGTTGACACCTATTCACTTCAGCTTTTAGAGAAAGCTAAGAGGGAAAAGAAAGTCTCAATTCATGTTCTTTCTATTTATTGTGCTGTTCAAAGCGATGAATAGTGGAGTTGACGCTAAAGAGAATTTTTTTTTTTAATGTCTCCTGCAAAGTCTCAATGAACCTCAGAGAGTACAGGCGTCAGGTAGAAAAACTTTTTCCAACTTGAAGATTTTGTGGTACAGAGCTGGGGAGGTGGCTCTGTGGGTACACGTGCTTACTGTCAAGCTAGAGGATCGGAGTTGATCTACAGGACCTGTATGGCAGAAGAAAAGAACAAAAGCTTCCATAAGTGATCCTCTAAATTCTATGCACATGCTGTAGCACTTGCATGATAACACATAATGCAAATACACACAGTAATACACACAGAATTATACGTAATAATTAATTTTAATTAAAAACTAGAAAAACAAAATAGAGTTCACTCAGAAGAGATGAAGCTTACTTATCTGATTTAGGCTTATAACTATATTAAAATTATGCTTTTATTTATTTTTGTCATGTTACTAAGTTCTTTAATTCATTTTTCAAAATATATTCTTGACTTGCTACCTCCTATAACAGCTATACACACCTAAAGATGCCTTAGCCCCCATGATGAATTAATTTGCTTTCTAAACTTTTATCCATTCAAATTAAATGTACAGGGGATGAGACCGTGGTAGAGTAGTGCTTTTTGTAGCCGTATAATGGCCAGGATCCAGAGTAACAGGGACCATGTGAAAGACAGGTGCATCCATCTTAGAGGCTCACTGGTCAGTCAGTATAAACAAACTGGAACTGGCAATAAACAGGTTCAGTGAAAGACTATTTCAAAAATTGATGGATAGGCTGGAGAGATGGCCCAGGGATTAAATGAACCTGTTAACAAGCCTAAACACTTGAGTTTTAACCCTGAAATCTACATAATGAAAGGGGAGAAGTATCTTCTGTGATCTGCCTTTTGACCTACACACATATACACCTACCCACCCCCACACACATACACACACACATTATAATTTTAGCAACATATTTTAAAAATATAAAAATAAATGGAGATTGCCTGAGAAGGATATCTGATGTCCACCTTTGACCTCCACTTGAACAAATAAAGTGGAGTGTAACTGTCCCCGTATGTCTATGCACCTATTACAAATGCATGAACACAGAACAAAAGGTAAATATACATATAGAGTTGTATATTGACATATATGCAGAAGTATTTTTATGATATAAGGAAAGGAGGAGTTTCAGTCCAGTATTAAGGAAAGGTTAGGTTACAGTAAACAAACTCATGCATAAGTGTATGTTCTACAGAATTCCAGCACATAGAAAATGATGTACTACCAGCCTATAAAATAAAGCTAGAAAAATTAATCAGTATTTTAATGAGCCAAGTAAGAGAAATTCTGTGTGGGGGGGGTGACTACAAGTAAACTCTAAGAAGTTAGGTTACAGTGATTCTGGTGATGTGTTGCCAAAAGTTCTGCAGTATCCTGTTCCTCACTCAGTAAGGCACCCCTGTGTGTCCAAGCACTGCGTGTCCAAGCACTGCATGTCCAAGCACCTCCATATTTGCCTCCAGGAGAAGATCATGTAGCCTGGTAGGAAAGTTAAACTTCTTCTCCCCTTATAAGATAATGTCTGGCCCCACTAAATTCCTCCGTACATGAATGAGGAATCCCCAGGCCCTGGACTTAGCCAATGTTGTACACACTCCCCAAAGGTTTATGCAGTCCTTACTCCCCCTATTAAACAACCTTTCTCCTAAGAGTATATTCTCATCTTGTACTCCCAGCTGCCTGAGGTCTCTTCTGCCTTTCCTGGCTACTCCCAGAATTCTGGCCTTACTTTCCCTCTCAGGATCCTCCAGTCAAGGTCAGGCCTATTGGGCTTTGGAGGGTGGGAAGTGGGGCCATGACAGCAGAGTGCATTCGATGTTTTTTCATGCTATTTTCTGGGGATATTTCACTGGTTTATGAGTTGCAGATTCTATGTTATGTTCATAAGACTGTTGTTGGTTCCTTTGGTAAACAAGCTGGTGGCCTTTGTGCTGTCAAGCTTTGAAATACTACAGCTAATAATCTAAATAAATCAACTTAACAGAGAAAGGTTTTGTGATCTTAGTTTTGAAGGCTTTGTGTATAATCCACTGACCACTTTCTTTTTCCTATGAACCTGTGGTATCATGATGTGGCTGCATCATGTGTCAGTATGTGGCTGACAAAACTGCTAAGTTCATGGTAGCCAGGGATAGGTGAGAAGGAGAGGGAGTGGCCAGAATCTGACTATCCCATTTAAGAGAATACTTTCAATGCCCTAACTCTCACTCTCTAGAGTCAACCTCTTAGCAGTGCCCTCTTAATGATGCAAAATTGCATATCATGTGTGTTCTTTTGTGATTGGGTTACCTCACTCAGGATGATATTCTCTAGATCCATCCATTTCCCCAAGAATTTCATAAATTCATTGTTTTTAATAGCTGAGTAGTACTCCATTGTGCAGATGTACCACATTTTCAGTATCCATTCCTCCGTTGAGGGACATCTGGGATGTTTCCAGTTTCTGGCTATTATAAATAAGACTACTATGAACATAGTGGAGCATGTGTCCTAATTACATGTTGGAGCATGTTCTGGGTATATGCCCAGGTATAGCTCAGTCCTCTGGTAGTACTATGTTCAATTTCCTGAGGAACCGCCAAACTGATTTCCAGAGTGGTTGTACCAGCTTGCAATCCCACCAGCAATAAGGAGTGTTCCTCTTTGTCAACATCCTCGCCAGCATCTGCTGTCACCTGAGTCTTTTATCCTAGCCATTCTGACTGGTGTGAGGTGGAATCTCAGGGATGTTTTGATTTGCATTTCCCTTATGACTAAGGATGAAAGAACACACATGGTATGCATTTTCTGATAAGTGGATATTAGCCCAGAAGATCAGAATACACAAAGTACAAAACACAAACCACAAGGAACTAAAGAAGAAGGAAGACCAAAGTGTGGATACTTCGTTCCTTCTTAAAGGGTGGAACAAAATACCAATGGAAGGAGATGTAGAGACTAACTATGGAGCAGACTAACTAAAGGAAGGACAATTCACCTGGAAGGAAGATTGCTCCACCTGGGAATCCTTCCTAAATTCAATCATCAAATCTAGACACTATTGTGGATGCCAACAAGTGCTGGATGACAGGAGCCTGTTATAGCTGTCTGAAAGGCCTTGACAGTACTGAACTAATACAGAAGTAGAGGCTCACAGCAATCCATTGGACTGAGCACAGGATCCCCAATGAAGGAGCTAGAGAAAAGACCCAAGGAACTGAAGGGCTTGTAGCCCTTTAGGATGAACAACAATATGAACTAGTTCCCTCAGAGTTCCCAGGGACTAAAACACCAACCAAAGAGTATGCAAGGTGGGACTAATGGCTCCAGCAGCATATGTATTGCAGAGGATGGCCAAGTTGGTCATCAATGGGAGGAGAGGCCCTTGGCCCTGTGAAGATTCTATGCCCCAATGTAGGTGAAGCCAGGGCCAGTAAGCAGGAGTGGGTGGGAGGGAA
Source organism: Mastomys coucha (assembly GCF_008632895.1). Lineage (NCBI taxonomy): Eukaryota > Metazoa > Chordata > Mammalia > Rodentia > Muridae > Mastomys > Mastomys coucha. The sequence continues at coordinate 82,998,421 of NW_022196897.1, forward strand.
CAGGGGTTTGTTTTAGTTTTATTTTATTTTATTTTATTTTAATTTTTGGAGGGGAACCTAGGGAAGGAGATATTGTAAATAAAAAAAACATCTAATAAAAAAAATGATACAAAATTGCAAACCACTGAAAGCTGGGCTTTTGGAAGCTTGATAAGATCCAATCTATAATACTATTTTCAAAGTCTATTTCATTTCTTTTTGCAAGTTTTTTCTTTGCATCAACAGTAACTTATTTGAAAATAAGTTCTCTAAATAAGATATTTATTAATCCAAACAGACAAATTTAGTTCTAAAGTAGACTGACACCCATACATCAAATCTTTTCACCTTCTTGAAACACACACGCACACACATACATACATACATACAAACATACAAACATACACACACACACACCTTATTTATCTGTAGTATTAGTTCTTTTAGTTATTTTGGAAGAGTACTCCATACTTACTGAATTCATGTTTTTCCTACATACCAAACACAGACCCTGGATACATGGGTCAGTCTGACATTAGAGAAAACAGTTTTCATCTGAGCATATTGTCTCTGCTTTATTTTGCTATTCTGAAAGCTTGTGTGATATTTAACTGTAGCCAAAGACCGTCCTGCCTGGTAACTAAGAAGCACCATCCTCCTCATCTTTCAGAAATCCAAATAGCTGCTGACAGTTTTTCCTAAAATCACAGAGGATGTCAACAGTAGGTAACGTTTATTGAGGGTTTAATGTGTTCAGACAGAGGGTGGCTGTTATTATTGCATTTTATCCCTATAAGACGCCTGTAGTTAACCACTGAGAAAGGTTACTGTCTAAACAAAGCTGCAAAGAAGAAAAGAATAATAGAATAAAAGGAATCTTAATAGGCATTTAGACTACCAGTCTCATGTTGTTATCTTCTGTGTACTCACTCAATTATTTAATAATAAAAATTTACCAAGCAAGAGCAAAACTATGTGTTGGCATTGGTGCTTTAAAAGAATGTAAATGTGTGTGTGTGTGTGTGTGTGTGTGTGTACATATATATACACACACATTTACACATATACACATATAATTGAAGCCAGGACATTAATAAAATGTAGGAAAACAAGACATAGTAATGTTATGCTAGTAGACATTGTAATATAGATAATTACAAGGAGCAAATGGTAGACCTATCATATAAATATATTAATATCTAGTATGATAGTAAAAATCATGGCATCCTGTTTCAATCTTCCTAGTGTATACAACAAATGATGATATTAAGACTAACTGAATCATTTTTAATTCATTTACCTAATAAATAATACATACATAATTTATATTTAATCATAGCTCATACATGTATGTTCATATTATCAACACATGTTATTTAAAGGCTTGTGACCATGTAATGTGTTGTTGGAAAATAAAGGGTTCTGCACACATATATACTCATTTGATGCTTATGATCGAGGAGGAAGATGTACTTATCATCCTCATTTTGAATTTAAAACAGTAGAGTCTCAGGAATACTCTTATGTATCTTTGAAAAATTAATTTCACATAAGGATCGACTTCTGGCCCCTCCAACCAGACTTCTGGCCCCTCCAACCATATCTTCCCATAGGAAACTACTGAATTATTTCCCACAATTACAATTAAAGTATCTTGTAAGGTGTTCTGCACAAGATGATTACATCTGATTAACACTGAAATAGTTTCTTCACCTATGACTCTCAGAGTAGCGTGTGAGCCTCATCTCACAGTGTAAACAAAAACACTGTTATAACCTCCTCTGTAGGTCTGCCTCCAGATACAAGAGCTAGAGGGAGAAAAGGAAGAGAAAAGGAAGGCACCATTCATTGTAGTCTTACTGGGAGGGTGATAAAAGTTAACACTGTAGGTGAGTTCTCCTACAGACAGAGGTCAGACTAGAAAAAGAAACATGAGGTTGGGGAAAGTGAGAAGTGAAGGCTCCAAAGAAAATACTCATATTTTATTTTCTGTTTGTTTGTTTATGCTGCTATGAACATTATGAACTTGCTGGAAACATCTATAAATTAGCAAATGAATGTATCTAAATCCTCAAAATCAATACATGTAACAGACTCCCGCTACATTTGTAAGTCAATCTAGGGCTTTGTATCCTAGAATATCTTATAAGGTGATCTCAACTAAATATTTTAGTATTAACGGTCATAGTACAGAAGCGTCCTACCCTTTTGGTTCTCCATTTTGAATCATTTGAGAAAAAGTCCTAAAGTGAGATCAATCAACACTTCAATTTGTTAACTAAATGGTCTTATGGATATGTTTTCATTTGCTGAACTTTTATCTCCATTTTCCTCCAATGCCTTTAGTTCCTTAATCAACCAACCATAAAGTCACACAGAACAGACACTTCCACACCAGAATCTAGTTTCATGTTTTCCATCCTTAAACACTGTTTTGGGTGGTCTCAGAAGTCAGTGCAGATTTTTATTCAAATTGTTTTTATTCAAGAGTGCTGACTTCATAACAGAGGAACTTCAGGAGCGGTCTCCTGTGTTCTTTATGTAACTGAGTCTCCTGATGCCTTCGAATTATACTTTCTTACTCGTTACCACTCTTCCTGCCTCAGTCTCAAATCTTATTTTCTTTTCAGCCTCACCAATAGTTATCATGTGATTGGTGTTTTTACCCTCAGACTCTGTTTTACATAGTTCACCCTGTTAAAAGGTAACATAATAACTACAACTTCTGTCTCAAACAAACAAACAAGAAATAGAATTGGAATCATCTTAGGAGTTAATATATCCTGAATCTTACACATTATTATTATTATTATTATTATTATTATTATTATTATTATTATTACTATTATATAAAACTAATGTTTTATATTTAATCCCTTTCTGTCCTTTCTACTACACATCAGGCTCGTGTTGATGCTGTACATTTTCTTAATCCATTCAATATAACATGATAGTTTAGCAGACATTTAAGGATTTCACTTACAGTCATTAGTTCTGATAAACATTGAAACATCTGTACAACCCTCAGATCTCCGAAATCTTCAAGTTCTTATCTAAAAAGTGATACTGGTGGCTTCTAGTTCATGGACTTAGGGATAACTCAGAGGCACAATAAAGAGAAGAAAGTCAGTGTGGTCCAGGCATCTGCTATCTACTCTATAAATACTTTCCATTCCCTACTGTCAGCATATAATGCAAATCTTGAGGATACTTGATTCCTTCTTAAAAGGGAGAACAAAATACCTATGGAAGAAGTTGTAGAGGCTATCTTTGGAGCAAAGACTAAAGGAAGGACAATTCAGAGACTACTTCAACTAGGAATCCTACCCATATTCAGTCATCAAATCTAGACACTATTGCGGATGCCAACAAGTGCTGGATGACAGGAGCCTGAGATAGCCTCTCCTGAGAGGCTCTGACAGTACACGACTAATACAGAAGTAGAGGCTCACAGCCAACCATTGGACTGAGTAAAGGGTCCCCAATGAAGGAGCTAGATAAAGGATCCAAGGAGCTGAAGGGTTTGCAGCCCCTTAGCATGAACAACAATATGAACTAACTAGTACCCTCAGAACTCCCATGGACTAAACTCCAACCAAAGAGTACATACTCATGGGGTACTTATGGCTCCAGCAGCATGTGTTTAGCAGAGGATGGCCAAGTCAGTCATCAATGGGAGGAGAGGAGCTTGGCCCTGTGAAGGTTCTATGCCCCAGTGTAGAGGAATGCCAGGGCCAGGAAGTGGGAGAGGGTGGGGTGGTGAGGGGGGAGGGAACAGGGGATTGTTTTAGTTTTGGGTTTTTTTTATTTTTATTTTATTTCTTATTTTAAGTTATTTTTCTTTTTTCTTTTGGAGGGGAACCTGGGAAAGGAGATATTGTAAATAAAGAAAACATCTAATAGAAAAACAAACAAAAAAGCAAACAATCCTGCTCTTTCAGACTCTTGTGAGTTGATGACTTTTACAACTTCCTTTCATTCACTATTCTCCTTTCTTCTTTTTACCATATTCTAACACCACACCAAAATGAGTTATACTTAAGGATCAAGATGATTTAGATGTCACATGTTCTACAGTACTTCCCCATCATTACATTATCTCAATACTATCTACCCTACCATTCCACAAACATTCACATCTTGTTCCTAGTTAGTTGTCTCACCGATTGTTAATAGTAACTTATTATTCTTATTTCTCTTTGGACAAAAACAAGACAATTTTAGTTGAAGGAGTGAAGTTTGAGAAAGAGAAGTGCTACATCTCAAATAGAAACAACAATGGTATTTTTATGCTCATCTTAAATTCAGACCTCCCTAATTCTGATTTCTTTTTGATTTTTGTATCTGCTACTTATATAGATTGACAAGCTATTCTTCCTACCCCTGCCAGCTCTTCTGTACCTTAAGATGGCATCACTTTTCTTTCTCAGTCACAATTACACAGTTTTAAAATATTCATCCTACTCAGCCAATACATATTTGGGCAGTGGAGGAGGTGAAGCAGGTTGAACCATGATCTATTAAAGAGTCATTGGGTAATGGAAAATTGTAAATGTTTGAGTACAAATATCAGGGTATGTGTAAATACTGTTTTCAAATTTATTGTGAACCAAAGGCCTGTCTAAAAATTAAAATGTAATATATACAAAAGAAATGAATGAATGTAAAAGGTAAAATTTAATTAAATACAATGAAAATAAGTGATACTTATCAAAATTATATTGTATAGAATACATTCACAGAATGCTTGCTCTTACATACAATTTGCATATTCACTAGGAAATAGTTAATAGCCCAACTGTGGTGAATGTGCATTCTGTTAGAATTCCTTTATTGCAGATGGTAAAACTGAGTTGTAGAAGTTGAAGTAATTTCTACAGCATTACACTAAAGAGTAGTTGTCTCTGAAAATGAACTTTCTTCCACTTGCCTGTATATATCAGTCCAAGGCTTCCAGTGCATAGCATTTTATTTACTGCTGTGTTTCACATTATACATCCTAAAATACCTTTCCCTAGGTGCACAATGTATTATTTATGATGGTATCTTTCATAGAACCCACTGTGGGGAATTACTGATTAGCTTACTCTTTAGAAACAAATTTTAAGTATATCAATGAATGCATAGCACATTTAGCTTTCATGGTAGTCATTCTTTATTGGTAATGATGTTGATAAATATTCTAAGTTGTTCTGAGCTTGTGGACCCAGAATGTTTACTTTCCTCCAAAGACCTTATTTACTGCTTTTTTTTCCACTTAATGAGGTGCATCTAACTACACCAAGAACATAACCTACATATCCTTATTTTAATGACACAAACCTAGACTTTGAGTTTAACTTATTAATGGGCAAAATGATTATTATTTGACTTCTCCTGGGGAGATGTGAACAAACATCTATTAACTCTAGACAGGGCACTGAGGACAGACAAGAAAACTATTCCACCCAAAGCCTGATCATGCTATCTACACTTTTAAGTTGATTATGATATAGAACTACTGTAGGATCCAGACTAGTGGCCAACTTGTAGAACTAAGTCATCTTCAATAACTTAGACTATGTGTCAACTGAATAACTCCTCATTCCTTTTCTCCTGGAATTCTCCTGAGTGCCAGTCTCCTCTCTACTTCTCTGACTCTTATTTTTGGTCCCTTATCAAACACGAATGATTCAGTGTTTATTTTGCACTGATTTGTTTCAATTCACAGCATACTGACATTTGTCAAAAGCTCCATAAAAAGGCCAATTTCTCCCTTTTAAGATTAGTTATATCTAAAAACACAACACATTTTCTTTATTTTTCCAACATATATTTTATTGTTTCCATCACTTGTCTAGTGTATGTTTTGATAAAATGAACATGGATTATAGCTCTTCACAATCTCTTATTTCATAAATTTAGAGATATGTCAAAACTTGAATTCTAAATCATAGGACAGAGGTTCACACTGCATACATATACACATGCATACACATTTTTATTTTACATGGCTTTTACATAACAATAGTGTACAAAGATACTGATTCTTTTACATCCTTAGCCATCTTTTCTCTTCTTGCTTTTGTGTTTGTTTGTTTATTTCTGTTTATTTGGTTTGGTTTGGGGTATTTATTTATTTATTTACTAGCAGTAGACATCTAGAATGGTGGGCAGTATACGATATTGTCTTGATTGTGAGTTGCATTTTCCTGATTAGTAGTGTTGATTATTGTGCTGACCAATTTTATGACAGCCTGACACAAGCTGCAGTGTTTAAAGAGGAAAGAGCTTCAAATTCCACAACTGAGAAAATGTCTCCTAAAACTGGGCTGTAAGAAAGCTGGCAGGGCATTTTTTTGGAGGGAAATTATGTATTTATATATTTAGTCCCATTACATCCTAATTGTTGTCCCCTTCTTTGTCCCCCCTCATAAGTCACTCCCGCCCCCCTTCTCCTTTGAGGGGATAGAGTCACCCTTTCTAGCCTGGCAAATTAAGTGTCTGCAGAGGTTGTTACATCCTCTCCCGTTGAGGCAAGACAAGGCAGCCAAGTTAGGGGAGCATAGACCACAGATAGGCAGCAGCTCTAAGGATAGCCTTGCTCCAGTTTTGGGGGGCACTTTCTTAATTAGGGATTCATGGGAGAGGACTCAGACAACTGAAAATGCCATCACTGTGGTTGTGGTTCTAGTTTCCTTAAGAAAGCAGACTGACCAAACCATGAGGAGCAAACCGGTAATAACATATCACCATGATTTTTTCATCAGCTCCTGACTACTTTAGTTGAACTGACTTCCTCCAAGTATGAACAGTGATGTAGACATGTAAGACATAATCCTTTTGGTCTCCAATTGTTTTTGTTCATGGTGTTTCCTCATAAAATACTAACCATGACTGGGACAGCTGTCTGGACTTAGGGTTTTAAATGGCTTTTAAATAAGAAATATCTGTTCAAATTCTTTGCCTTTTTTGTTTCCTTCAAATTTAATGTTTATTTTAATATTTAATTGGAAAAATATTATGTAAGTTATTATGTAAAATACATTGTTTTAAAATATGCATAATAATAGAATAGCTGAATTAAAATAATTAATAGGGATACTATATCACATACTTTTTTGTTTTTGTTTTTTCAAGGAGATACTTAAAAATTTGTCTCCCATTGTAGCTAGAGAGATAGCTTAGTTGTTAAAATCTCTCATGGCTATTGCAGAGTACACAAATTCAGATCCCAGAACTCATATGAGACAGCTAGTAATTGCTATAACTCAAGATCCAGTTTCTGACACACTATTTGGCATTTGTTGGTCCCTGTTCACTCATGTGCACATTCCTACAATACATACATACACATGCACACGCACACACAATTGAAAATTCTAAAATAAATATCAAAACACAGTCTCTATGATTTCCAAGAACCCAGGAAATTGTTCTTTACCCCAGTGTCATCTTAAGTCTATGCCACTTATTTGCTATTCAATCTTAAGAGTCTATCACATATTTTGAACATCAATTCCTTTTAAGACATGCAGTTTGTAAATATGTTCTCTGATTCCAGAGTTTTATTTACATTTTGTTAACTGTATACTCAGTTGTGTTAAACCTTTTTCACTTGAATTAATATTTACACATTTTTCTTGGTTCTTTTTCACATAACTCTTAAGCATACCCAAGAAATGAATCATCTTCCTTCTGTAAGTTATACATTCTTCATATGCAATTTAACTCATAATTTATGAATTTATGTTTTTAGTCTTATTTTGGATCTCATGTTATAGATTCATAAACTAACTGGCTTAATATTCATATATTTAGGTCATATAAAAATACTCCATCTTTAGTTTATTTTTTTTTCAAATATAAACACATGATTCCCTCTCAGAAACACAGCAATTGTTAAGTTAAAAGTTCTGGTACTACCTGTGTTCTTAAATATCCTTTTCATCATACATTAAACTATAGTGCTATTACCTGCTAAGATATCTTGCTAGACAAAGTCATTTTTAATTATAATCTGATTTAAAATATTTTATAATCAGTTGTATTTTGTCTTTAGGAAACATTCAATTATCTAAAATGAAGCAAGGCATATGTTCTTCTAAAGTTTATATTGTTTTCTTTTAAAAATCTATATTCAAACTACATTACAAATTTATTTTTATGTAAGGAATATATATAAGATTCAAGTAAATGGAAGTGATATATCACTTGAGGAAGACATGGCTTTATATTTAGAAGTGGAATTACTTTTGCATAAAGGAAAAGATTGTATGTATAACTTTGTTCTGGACTCCTCTCTTTCATCAGTTAATTGGTCTACAATTCTACCTGTACTTATAGATTATGTGGAATAAAATCAGAAATATTTACATTAAACATTTGGTATGGCAAGAATTATCTGCTATGATCTTGCAAATGTATATGACATTGAAGTTGAAGTTGCTTGAGCAAAGCTTTACAATAAAAGCATCAGCAACAATGAGACAGGGATAATGAGAGATACAGGAAAAATCCCTTACTGCAGTGCTATTTGCTGGGCTTTTGAGAGTTATAATTAATCACATCCCTTTCCCATCTGCATTCTGAATCAAGCAAGAAACAAAAAGCATCGTCAGTTTGGGATTAAAATATTAACTTTACTGCCATTAAACCTAGGTGCAAAACTTACTGTTTTGTATGCCATGATAAATGAGCCCTCTTAGAACTTCCCTAAGACAAGACCAGCATACAGTTAAAATATTAATATTGGGAACTTTGTTTCCTCCAACTTGAGAGTCACTGAATATAGGAGCAGAGTAGGGAATAAAGTCCATAAGACTTGTAAATTATTCACTCAAAACATGTGATGGGTGCTTGTTCATTACAACCCCATCAATCTGGCTATCATACTTTTTCCAAAGGGAGAAGTAAAACAGGAACAAAGGACACTCAGATTGATGAGGGAAACACATGGAAAGCTCTTCTATTGAAGTAAAATGGATGCTTTCATATATAAACCTCAGTGTGCTTGTATAGACTTTGAAAAATATATACATACTTTTGATGCAGTGTCCAACTATTAATGTATTTTCACATCTATGTGGGGGAAAGAGACTCAGTTGATTTTAGGAGGTGGAACTTCCTAGTTTGTCATGCTACATTGGGTGGCTGTACATGCATGCACACTAGCAATACTCTTCAGAGTTTGCAGATTGAAAATAAGAGCATATAAAGTTAAAAGGAAAATCTTGAAAGGTTTTTTTTTTTTTTTGGTAGGAGTTGGAGGGGAGGAAACTGGTGATGTTTGATTGATCAAAACTCAGATATGAACTTCTCGAAGAATAACTACAAGTATATTATAGTATTGATTATTTTATTTATTTACATGTCAAATGTCACCCTTCCTGGTTTTCCTTCCCGAATCCTCCATCTCATCCCCAGACCCCACCTACCCCTCCATTCCCACCTCACCACTCTAGCATCCCCTTATGCTGGGGTATCAAGCCTCCACAGGATCAAAGGCCTCCTCTCCCACTGATATCAGATAAAGAAGTTCTTGGCTGCAGCCATGGGTCCAGCCATGTATACTCTTTGGTTTGTGATTTAGTCCCTGGCAGGTTAGTTATTGTTATTCTTCCTATGGGGTTCCATCCCCTTCAGCTCCTTTAATCCTCCCCTAACTTTTCCATTGGTTGTCCATGAGCTTAGTCTCATGGTTGGCTGTGAGTATCTGCATCTGTAGTGGTCAGGTGCTGACAGAGACTCTCAGGGGACAGCTATACCAGGTTCCTATCAGCAAGCACTTCTTGGCATCAACAATAGTGTTGTGGTTTGGTGTCTGTAGGTGGGTTGGATCCATATATTAGGCTGTCTCTGGATGAGCTTTCCTTTAGTATATTTTAAATATTAATCAAACCACTAAATAATAGAGGAATTTGGAAATTATGCATCTAATAAAACATTGACATCTATCATACATAGAGTTCCAAGTATTCACCAACAAAATCTAAATGACAAAGAACCCAATTCAAAAATAATAAAATATCTTTATTGATATTTCTACAAAACCAATATGCTAATAACAAATAAGAATGTAAAAAAAATTCACAGATTATTTATTTAAAAGCAAATTAAGAAATAAAGTGAAACACCATTGCACTCCTCTTAAGATGGAAATGGAAAGGAGCCTGAGGAAAAGAAGGTCCAGCTACAGGGCTAAAATGAGATCCAGCTCAACGGGAGGCTCCAAGGCCTGACACAATTACTGAGGCTATGGAGCACTAACAAAAAGGGACCTAGCATGACTGCCCTCTGAAAGACCCAACAAGCAACTGAAAGAGTCAGATGCAGATATTTGCACCCAATCAATGGACAGAAGCTGCTGGCCCCTGTGGTTGAATTAGGGAAAAGCTGGAAGAAGCTGAGGAGGAGAGTGATCCTGCAGAAGGAGCAGAAGTCTCAATTAATCTGGACCCCCGAGATTTCTCAGACACTGGAACACCAACCAGGTAGCAAGCACCAGCTGATATGAGGCCCCTAATACATATAGAGCAGAGGACTGCTGGGTCTGTGTTGAGTCAGAGAAGATGCACATAACCCTCAAGGGACTGGAGGCCTCAGAGAGTTTAGAGGTCTGGTTGGGTAGGGATATCCTCATGGAGACAGGGCTGGAGAGGAGGTATGGAAAATGGATCAGTCGAAAAAAATATATATTTCATATATATATATATATATATATATATATATATATATATATATATATATATATAATATACATAGTTGTTGCCAAGCCAAAAAAAATCAGATTAAAAAATGTAGATAATGCACTGAGAAATCAGAAAATTTCTCTTTTGATAGTTGGAATGTAAAATAATTTAGCCCATGTGGGAAACAGTATGATGAGTCCTCAAAAGTTAATTGTTCCATTAATATTCAAACTATAAGTCTCATTCTTTGACATAAAGCTAAAATAAACAAAAGTATGTTTTGGAAAATATGTTTATATGTCTATATCCCAGTAGTCACAATGTGTAGAAAATGGAAGTATGAATATACGAAGGCACAGAGGCTAGTAAATACAAGGGGATATTATTCAATATTTAGAATTCAGGAAAATTAGCAAGTACTATAACTATATGAAACAGTGGTATTAGATGAGACAACAAAGACCAGTCCTATTAGGATACTTTATATTATGAATTATTCTTATATGAGTTCTTAGAGAAGGTAAATAAACAGAGATAGAAAGTAAACTGGTATTATCTTGGAGGCATAAAACAGAAAAAATGGGAAATTAGTGTTTAGTGGGTGCACTACTAAATAGTCAAGATGTAAACAACCTAGAGATGAGTATATGCCTGTGCTGTTTATACAGTATGAAGATACTTACTGCTGAAGAATTTTATATCTCTGAATGATCTTATAAACATAGGGTTTATTTTACATCTTCCCATAAAATAAGTGAATGAAATCCCAGCATCCAACACTTAAAGTATTTAAGATTTTAAAATCTAGTTATAAGGAGAACTGATACTCACTATAAGTTTACTAATTAAATATGAATGTAACAATAATGCCATTATTATTTTTCTATTGATATTAAGAAATACTTATTAATATGAGTATACTGACAGCATTCATGTGAGAGTCAAGATATGCAAGAACAAAGTAGGTAGCAGTGTTAGCTGCTGTTTCATACATCGAGGAAAATGGTGGTAACAATTACAGAGCTAGAGAGACCCACAGAGGGAAATATACTTCCAGACAGGGTGTTCCAGGATGTAAGTAGGGATATTGTGAATCCAAAAGGAATAGAAAAAAATCTAATACATACAAATAATCTTTGTGTAAGATTCAAGTAGGAGAGATCTTGGAATGGCCGGAACACTGTAAGAAAGGCATTATATAAGTTGAGGTAAGCAGGGCACACACTATCCACACAGAAACACTAGATGCAATAGTTACATTTCCCATTGCTGTGGCAAAATACCTGACAAATCCACTGAAAGAAGCTAGCATTTATTTGGGTATACAATTTGAAAGTATATATAGCCCATCATGTTGACAAAGGTATGATGTCAGGAATCTTAGGCACCTTCTTACACTGTATCTCCAATCAAACATCAGAGAGATGCATGCTGATGCTCAACTTACTTGCTCCTTTTCATCCCATTTAATAGTGCTTTCCAAATTCAAAATTAGTTTTATCACTGCAGTTAAATGTTTTTGTAAACATCTTCATAATCATTCCCAGAGAAGTGTTTTCATTGTTATTCTAAATATAGTCAAGTTAACAATGAAGACTGGTTATCATCCCTAGTCAATTGGAAGTGGTAAATCCTTTATACTATATTTTACATATATACAGTATATACATACACATACACATATACATATAAATATACTAAGTACCACTATTTGTTCTGTCTTATTTTTAATGCCTATATTTACCATCTGATCATACCATTATGATATCATCATGAGTTTATATGAAATGGCTGCAGCAACATCTTCTTATTCCATGCTCCAAAGATATCCTAAGAAGTTGTCCTTCTGTGGAATCACTTTGGATAAGGAACATACATAATTTAATAAATAGCTGCTGATACAGAATAATTATCAATTTATCAGAACATTGAAATCTGTACAGTTCAGAATGGAAAAGAAAAGAGATTTGTCATTTAATATTTGCTTTGAAATGACAAAGAGAGTAATTAAGATCACATTGCAAGAATATTAATAAGATAATGCAGAAACACACTTTTCATGGCCACACAAAAATTTAATACAAATAGAGTGGTGATGTTGGTCTAGCCCATCATTTTAGATGTGTTTATACTTTAATATTTCGCATGCTTGCATTGCATTACCTCACTCAATCATCAAAATAAACCCACAAAATACAAATGGATATGGTTTAAAACATAAACACACCACAGCTGAAGAATTAGAGCTCTCCTAAGTGAAAAAAAAAACATAAACTCAATCCAAATGATTTTATTTTAATCTGGTAATTTATTTTTACAGTAATCAGCAACTTCTATTGTTGCCAGCAGGAATGGTGACTTCTGGCTTTATTATGAGTTTTCTCTTATGCCAGGCAGATATGTGTGTCTGTGTCTGATTAATTGTGTTTATAAATAACTGTGTGAATGAAATTAAAAACTGTACTGGCATTCTGACCAATCACTCATACATGTACTCTAAGGTTTTAGACAATATTAAAAATAATTTATTTTACTTTTTTGAGATTAGAAAATAATAACTACCTAAACCTGAGCTGAACATTGTCAAAGCTTTTTAAATTGTAGAATACATTCAAAGTGCAAAAATTATGGAAAAGCAGCATTCTAAGAAACACACATGCACACACATGCACACATAAACACATATGCACACACATGTGCACACACACACACACACACACACACACACTACCTACACTACTCTACCTCAGTTTACCTCACCATCATGTTTCTTGAACATTTTTCCAGCTCAAGTAAAGCGTCTTCTCCCCTCTCCCAGGATCCAATCTAAGTTACTTCTCCATGAACATTCAAAGGTTTGCTCGTCTCTTTATAAACATCAGATTCCCACTGTCTTCCATTAGTCCAGTGCTAGACCTGGCAGTCCTCTACTGTATAGGTGTCAGAGGTCTCAGATAAGCTGGTATATGCTGCCTGGTTGGTTGGTGACTCAGTATCTGAGAGATCTTGTGGGTCCAGGTTAGTTGAGACTACTATGGGTTCACCCTTCTCCTCAACTTCTTCCAGCCTTTCCCTAATTCAACCACAGGGTCCTGGCTTCTGTCTATTGGTTGGGTGTAAGTATGTTCATCTGACTCTTTCAGTTGATTTTTGGGCCTCTCAGAGGGCAGCCATGCTAGGCTCTTATCTGTAAGCACACTGTAGTGATAGTGATAGTGCCAGGCCTTGGAAATTTCCTTTGAGCTGTATCCCAATTTGGGGCCATTACTGGACTTCCTTTCCCTCACTCTCTTCTCCATTTTTGTCCCTGCTTTTCTTTTAGACAGGAACAATTCTGGGTCAGAGTTCTTGACTGTGGGATGGCAACCTTATTCCTCCACTTGATGCCCTGTCTTTCTACTGGAGGCGGCTCTACAAGTTCCCTCTCCTCACTGTTGGGAGGTGAGGGACAGACACTCAGGACTCAAAGGGAAAGACCTTAGATGAAATGGCAAACTGACATTTTTTTTATATCTTTATTTTTATTAAAAATATTAACTGACTCATTGTTTTCACTATTACATGATATCTCTCATCTAATGGATCACTCTATTGAAATTACATTATATCTGAAGTGCTTGCTACACAGACATTTTGTCACTTTTTCTTTCTTGTGTTATTAGTTTTATCAGAGCCAGCATAATTAGTTTTAGACATTGCCTCTTCCATTAGTCCTAAACTAAATCAAAGTTACATTATTCTCTATTGGAAAAAAATAATTTATACTCCACAAATGCTTGAAGATTTTTTTAATATTTCCTGGTCATATATGTCTTTACTGATTGTCAATGTATGAGCTTATATAACCTATGAATTTGCCATTTCTTTGGCATTAAACAATGTATTCCATCAACACCAATGACCAATATATATTTATTTAATTCTTTTTTTAGAAATCCATACAATGTATTTTGACTATTTTAACCACAGATCTTTACCTTACTTCTCCTAGATCCTCCTTCAAGTGCCATGTCATCTGTTTGAAATATATGTATTTTATCAACATTATTCATATAAATTTGGAGGTGGGACAATTTACTTGAGTGTGATCATCTTCTCATGAGGCACACTCTTAAAGAAAACTGCCTTTTCCTCTTCCAAAAGGCATAAACTGTTCATAGTGTCTAAGAAACAGAGGGTTAGGAATCCTTTCTTACTTCATGATGGACTTCTGACTGGCTTGATCTTGTGAAAGTCTATATGTTATGATGAATATGTAATGGATTTATCAAGGAAAAGCAGAGCTCAACACCATGTGCTTCAGTCTAGTAGAGACAGCATTAGAAGAATACAGAAAGAAAATAATTATAATAATTATAACAATTATTTTTTACTGTTTATGAATTAGGTAAATTACATATACTACAGTTTGTTCTATCAATAAGGTGGAACAAAAGACCCATTATGTTTAGGATCATTATAGTCTATTAATGCAAACCAGGCAGAGTAGAACATACTTTGAATCTAAACATTAGAAAGCTGAGTTAAGTTTCCTAGTTTGAGACCAGTGTAGACTGCATAGTACACCCCAAGATAAGTTGAGATACATAGTGAGATGGTGTATCAAAAAAATAGAAGGCAATATACACCACTTCCAATAATGTAAACAACTAAGGATCATATGCTAATAAGAGACATATTCAAAATTTAGCTTCAGATCAATATGACTTCCTGGCTCTCAAAATTTTTTTTTAATAATTTATATTTTTATTGGATATTTTATGTATTTACATTTCAAATGTTATCCCCTTTTGCGGTTTCCCCTCTGGAACCCCCCCCCATTCCAACCACCCTCCCCCTTCTTTTATGAGGGTGCTCCCCTTCGCACCCACTCCCACCTCACTGCCCTGGCATTCCCCTTCACTGGGGAATAGAGCCTTCACAGGACCAAAGGCCTCTCTTCCTATTGATGCCAGACAATGCCATCCTCTGCTACATATGCGGCTGGAGCCATGTGTACTCTTTTGTTGGTGGTTTAATCCCTGGGAGCTCTGAGGTGTCTGGTTGGTTGATATTGTTGTTCTTCCTATGGGGTTGTAAGCCCCCTATTCTATCAGGTTTTTCTGAAGATAGAACCTATGTGTTCAGAGGAATGGACCTCCATGATCCATCAACAGTCTTGAGTCAATGTGGTCTGATTTGTTGTTCCAATGAGTTATATGCAAAGCATCCACTTGCAGGGAATCTGAGAATACACTGTCTTCTACTGCCTCACGCCTGCAAGTAAACTTGTGAACTAAGTACTACATACTAAATACTACAAATCTGACAACATCTTCATTCCTGTCTGACATTCAAATAGTATAGTATCATGCTACCTCTTACTGGAGATTTCACAGACAGGACAGAATATTTTATTTTCCAAGAGTCGTTATAAGTACCCTTGCATCTTGTAATGTTTTTTTTAGAGATGTATGCCAGCTTGTCAAAAGTAATTTATTCCTGCTATGGACATGAGATGTTCATTTTGCGTATATTCAAGCAAGAACCCACGTGAGCCTTCAGTGACTTTTGTATAGCCATGTTTCCTGCTGTTCGTTGATGTGTAGTAATTAACTAGACTTTCATTCTGTCTTGTTTTGGGGGCATCCGCCTGCTCTGAGCAGTAGACGCTCTCCACAAGCAGTATAGAGCAAATGCTGGTACACTTATGAGGTAGAAACATGATACACTTTGCAGAGAGATAAAATGCAGATACATTGCTGCTAACAGGTCTCAGGCCCCTTCTGGTGAGGTTTTTGTTTACAGAAAGTTATTGTTATTCCAAAAATAATAAAAAAGCATAGGAAATATCTTTGGATTGGATTCTTAGAAGTTCTTTCATTGCTCTCTGAATATCCGTGCTTTGTTTCTTCCATAAGTTGCTTGATTTCATACAAGTTTATTCAGAAAATGTAAAGGAAAATTTCACTCGTGTGTTTAGATTTTAATTTGATGTCATTTTCAGAACTGACCATGTGTATCATTATAGCTTAAGAGAAACAAACAAATTAAAAAAATCATATATGTGTAGACTGTTTTAAGTGCTACAAACAATAAGACAGAGGCTTTTTGTCCTAAGTTTTTAAGTAGTTTTGCAATCTTAATTTTAAGCAAGAGAATATATTTTAGATTTGGGCAACAGTGAATGTGAAAATTATCTGAAAATATACATCCTCGATTTAGCAGTGTTATTCAATAAATACATAGACCCCATAATTGGTAGAATTATAACTATTTCTACATGTATAAGCTAAAGTTAATTATTTTGTGTTTCAGAAAGTAAGATACTTTATAAATAAAGCGTGGGCATTTTTATAATAGATACAGAAATCAATATTATTAATTAATATTATAATTCTGGTAAATGCTTGATTACTTCTAGTAATAAGTTTGTTTCACAAATATTTCTAAAAGGTAACCCTTGCTTCACCAAGAATGTCTTTCCATGTAAACATGAGTATAATATTAACCCACTCTTCACACAATCATTACCATTCAGATTAAAGAGGAACACACTTAGGTTTGTGTTTTTGTACACTGCATAACCAAACTGAAATTTTACCTCACCAATGGACTACATAATTTAACATTGTATTTGATCACAAAATTGCATCATTTTAAAAATACACAGGTTAAAGTCTCATATTTCAATAAGCCATACTGGTAATAAACTCAATCTACATGTGGATAGAAATATTTAAGAGAACTAGAATAAATGCATACAATAAAAATTAGAAATGGTATGCTTGAAAGGAGTGTACAAATATAATTTTTTTTTATTCTTGTAAAAAATGTAATGTATTTTGTATTTTAGCCTATGGAGTCCTAAAGACTATTATATATTAGATATATTAAAACTAGCTGATATTACAGTTCTGTTCTTGAGTGAAATAGGCAAGCTCATTTCATAAAATCAAATATATAAATAAACATTAGTTAAATCAGCATGTTCCTCAAGATAAAAACAAGAGGAATACAGCATTTCAGACCTAAGCAAACAAGATTTCATTGTTTACTCATTAAGACAATACAGTTACATTTAATGATAAAAGTGAAAATAATCATTTACTAACTGTGCACTTAATATATGTTAACTATTTCTTTAGAGATTTTACCAGTTTTACAAATAAACTGAAGTGCATTGAGGGTTTCCTTCCAGCTACTGCATATCAGAGTATATGTTTTTCTATAACTAAGGAAAACTAGACTTAGTGTTGCAAAGTGTCTCATCTATTTGCAGTGTTAGAGAAAGATTCATGATTTATTCTTACGTGTTAATTAAACTTCACATAACAATTTTGTTCAAAACCAGACTTAGACCCTTAAGCCAAAATGGAGACATGAAAAGTTATATTTTACATTATACAATAGCTAATTAGCTAATAAGTACTAAGATGAAATTCAAAGATATTACTGACTCCCCAATATCTGGGTAATTTCTACTTCATAGGTGATAAGTTCTCATGAATCTATTTGTAGAGGTGTGGAGGTTGTCATACTAAGTATTTATATGTACTCTTCGGAGATATGTGCTAAAGGAATTTACAACTCATAGACTTTTGAAGATTTAAATTATATTTATAATATTTTTGTCATTATTTCTGTGTTCCAACGAGAAATCAGTGATCCACTTTTTGAATTGTAAGTGATCTGAAAGGACAGATGCAGAAAATGGAGGGTGTGTGTGTGTGTGTATGTGTGCATGTGCATGTGTGCATGTGTTGCTGTGTGTATGTGTGTGTATGCATGTGTGCATATGTTGCTGGTTATGTGTGCATGTGTCTATGTGTGTCTGTGACTGTGTAAGAGTCTGGGAAAGAGGAAGGGAGGGAGTAAGAGAGAGAGGAAGGAAGAAGATAGTATAAAGTACACAAAACGAGCTGATTGCAGTTATAAGAAGACAGTATGTAGAAGAAAATAGCTAATGAAGAGCAAAAGAAATAATGATTAAATAAATTGGGAACTAACAGTTTTAGTAATACTGGCAGTTACTATTTATTAAATATTTGTTGTATACCAGATACTCTTTATTAAGTATGTGTTGTATGGTTTTTGTCAAGTAATCCTCATAAATATTCCAAAACATGATATGTTTGTGTGCGTTTTATAAATAACCACAAAAATGATGCTTCAAAGACAGCAAATAATTCAATGAAGGCCATACATCTAATAAATGGCAGTGCTGGGAACTAAGCCAAGATTGATTTAGCTCCAAATTATCTCCTTTAACCACCAGGGTGAATTGCACTAGGCAAAGGCTTTCCATGTATCATCTCATTGACTTATTGTAGCAATTTAGTCATGAGTTCTTAACCTCTGTATTTTAATAGATAAAATGATTGAAGTTCAGCAAGGTCCCATGGACTTATGTCAGTTCACCAGTGAGTGTGAGGTTTTGAACCTCTGTCTCTGTTACTCTTCATCAATGAAAAATTCAACTTGATGGAATAGATAAGCTGATGAGGGTGAGGAAGGCTTGCAATTCAATAGAAGAGAAGAAGGCAAGTAAGAGTTCACTGTGGCCCTCATTGGGTATTCTAACAAGATCCATTGTACAAATGATGCTTTTGAAAGACCTTAAGAATTTAAAGAAAGACAAGTGGTCTCTTGTCAGCCCTTTGAGATATTCTTTACATTACAAGATAGGTTTAGGCCATCTTTTTCAAGAGTTATTTGAGGTCCATAATCTCTTATGTCTGAACAAGAAAAAATAAATCACAACCATACAAATATTAGAAAAACAAATGAAAGCAATTCTATGAGGGCCTGTCCGTGAAGAACCTAACATTCTAAATACTCGGCAGTAGAAGAAATCGTGGGGTCTTGTGGAAGAGGTAGCATAAATGCCTTCTGAAAACTCCCTCTACTCCATTTCTCTCTGCAGCCAGAGGGATCTTTACAAAATGCAATTAAAATCCTGCTCTTCCTTGTTTTCACAGTTGGTGGTAGCTTCCAGTTGCTGCGATGTAAACAGGCAAGCATCCTGTTTATCCAGTCTCTTGTCTCACCCTGCATTGTTTAGATACAACCTCAACGTGCTTTTCCTGATCTGTTCAGTGCCTGCTTGCTCCAGCTATATCCCATACACTATTTGAGCAAAAATTTATCTGTTGAATGTGTTGTTTTACATGTGTGCATGAGTTTAATGTGCATTTATGCATATATATGTACTTAGAAGTGTGTCAGTTTGTCCTTGGAAGGTAGATTCACACATGTGGAGTCCAGTGGTTCATATCAGATGTCTTATTGCATCCACTCTTCACTTTCCTTTCTGAGACAGCGTCTCTCACTCACTGGAACTTCCCAACACTGCTGTCCTAGACACACAGCTTGCCCTGGGAATCCACTGTCTTGACTTCCCAGCCCTGCAACTTATTATACCGTTCATCTGTTGAGACAGATTCGGGGGATGTGTGCCAGATAATTTGTGTCTGTCAACTTGACACAAATTAGAGTTGTCTGAAATGAGGAAATCTCAATTGAGAAAATACCTCTGTAAGATTCAGCTGTAGGATATTAAGAAGCCAAACTTATTCCATCTTGGAACTTGCCTCCATCTTATAAAAGAAAAAAAAAGCCTGAGAACTTGACCTGTAGCAGAACCCAAGCCGTACCCATATACCAGGAAGTACTCCATCCATGGCTTGTCCCTGGACAGAGGTTCTCCCTAGCTATTTCCTAGCAACAGTTAATGAAAGATTAGTCTCAATGTTTCAGATGAAGTTTCAGACTGTTTGTGATTGTATACTGTCTTGTGATCAGAGCACCTACCTGTCTGCTTACAATAGACGTTCACTTAGATATTTGCTAGGATAGACTCCCCCACTACTTCCATTTCCTATAAAACCTTGTCCTGCTGAGGGTTCAAAGCTTCTCTGTCTTCCCTTCTGGCCCTGCTTTGTCAGGGTTGGGTTGGAGGAGAGCCTGATGCTTACTTGTAATAAAGATTCTAATGCTATTACATCTGAAAAGGCTCATTGGTGGTCTTTTGGGGTTCATAAATGCTTCCTGGCACAACATATTTTCTTAGCTAATGATTAATGAGGGAAAGACCAACTCATTGTGAATGGTACCATCACTGGTTTCATGGTCCTGGGTTCTATAAGGAAGCAGGTTTAGCAAGCCATAATGGACAAGCCAGTGAGGAGCAATCCTCCATAGCCTCTGCATGAGTTCCTGCCTCCATTACTTTCTATGATGAATTGTTGTACTATTTTCTTCATTCAAAAATGAATTTAAATGTTGAAAAGCAAAGGGAATTCTGAGGAAAATAATATGCACCTTGATCTTGTAATATTAACAGCTTTTAAAGTACTTCTTTAACTATGACTCAGTCCTAAGTAAGAACATGTCAATATTGATCCATGCTGTATATGCATTGTTTAATCTTTTATTTAAGAATACTGTGCATGAACTACCTGATTTCTCATAGAATTTGGTGACAGAACCATAATTACTTAAGCACTGCAGGTTCTATTGTTTCTCACTTTCTATCTTGTATTGCTGCTGGTTTGAGCAGTGAGGCATTGTCTCCTTGAAGTCCCTTCTTAGAAATAGAATTACTAATTCAATGGGTATACTTATTTGGAAATGTTTTAACAGATAGTTCTAAGCTGCCTTCAAGAGAGATAATCAGTTTTCCTCTTCCTCACTCTGTATTTATCAATGATATTTTTAAAGCTTAGTTATTTTGATAGAACAAAACCTTTGTTTCTTATTTCAATTTAACATCTACAATTTTTAGGACTCACAGAGATTATTTGTGTTGATGCTTTTGTACCTTATGGTAACACTTGAACAATAATAATTATATCAAATACACACTTTGACAACATTTTCACATTTATTATTCCCAAACAATCTTTAGCAGCCATGAAAGATAAACCTTTGAGCCAGTTATCATTAATGCATGTCATAATGCATAATAATTAGTATTCACAAATATACTTCCAGTGTCACATTTAAAGTGGATTTCTTCATTACTTCAGAAGTGCCTTGCCTTCTCAGAGTGGATATTTTGAAAGGAGGGATTTATTCCTTAAGACTAATCATTTTTCAATAAAACTGAAAAGACATTATTTCATTATAACCAGATGAGGGCATAAACCAGTTGCTGACAATGCAGTATGTTTATTTTCAGACTAAGCTTTCTGGCCAGACTTCCATAATTTCAATTTATGTAGCATTTTGTTATGTGATACTCTAAATGCTGTATGCCCTTTAAATCTCAGTATTATTTTTGTGAAGTCTTCAGTACACCTGTTTTCTTGTTGCATATAATTACTGTAATACCAACACATTCTCCTTTTAAAAATATGATGAAGCTATAGTCATTCATAAAATAAAACAGCTAATTATTTTCCTTTCTCTTGTCTTCAAACTGTATCTCCAAACTAAGCTTTCCTTGGCAGTATGATGCAAGTAATTTTGTGCTTCATTTGTAATTATATATATATATATATACATATATATATAATTATTTGTAAATATAAATCCATGTTATGCTTAATATTTGAAAAATATTTTGATCAGTTATGTTCCTGGGACATATGTCTTGTTGCTTGAGAGAATATTTCATAGGAAAGGTATAATGCAGTAACATGGGTGTTTTAATGATGACCCTGAAGTATTTCATAGCTATAATTTCTCCCAACCAATCAACATTCCATAACCCATGTTTCCTTTCAATAAATGAAATAGAAATACTCAATTAAAGGATGTGAACAGTTATAATGTTGGTATTTATTAACATGGCTTTTGAATTTTTTTCTAGCTCATCTGTCCATAGGTGATCATCATGTTTCACTTTTATCTTTTTAATTTTTCCTTTTATTGATGATTGATAATCACCTAATATATCCTGATTTCAGTTATTCTGCTTTCATTCCTCCTAACATTTTCCCACCTCCATTTCTATCTAGATCATCTCCCTTTCTGTTTCTTTTGAAAACAAACAGGCTTTAAGTGGATAATAATATAATATGATATAATATGTACTATATCATAAATAAAATACAATATAAAACATAAGGTAGAACAAACATTAACACATTGGATTTGGACAAACAAGCAGAAAAAAAAGAGCTCACAAGAAAGCACAAGAAGTAGAGATCCACATGTTACTACACTCAGGAGTCCCACAGAAACTCTGAGTTGGAAGGCTCCTGGTGAACATTCACACAGCTGGTGCATGTACTGCCGCATTCACTGTGAGTTGATAAGAGCTTTGCTTATATTGCTTTAGAGGACCTTCTTCTTTTCCTAAGGTCCTCTATTTGGTTTGGCTCTTACACTCTCTTTCTCTGAAGGTTTCCTAAACCCCGAGGATGGGAATTTGATACCATCCTTACTCTTATCAACACTACATTCATTTTAATATTTATGTATCTGCCCAATTTAAAACCTCTAATTAATTTGTTCTTAAATAACACTAGGCTGACTTCTTTGTATGTTTTTAAAACTAGATTTTATGTTTAAGCAATTTATTTTTCATAAATGTTTCCTTGTTTCCTATTGGACTTTCTTTCTTAATTTGCAAACTCGTGTGTTCATGAAAGTTAGGCAAAGTGCAACTATGTGTTGTACATGTGACTCAGTCAATACTGTCTTCACAGTGTGTAAGTAGTTTTAATGTGGAGAAGTTTTAATAAGGTAGACTTTCAGAGCATTATTTTCTGTCAAACCTATGGAAGAAGCCCTTATTTCCAATAGTATTATGCTTTGCTCTCAATCATTGTGGATGTGTGCTTACATGGAGATCAAATGGTAACCTGTGAGAGTTGTCTCTTTTCACTCTGTGGGTTCAATGGATAGATTTCAAGTTATAAGGCTTGGCAATAATCATCTTTACTTGTTGACCCATCTCACTGGGACAGTTTTATTCATATATTGTTTTGTAGTCTTCTGTATTTTTTTTTAATCTTAAGATTTAATTTTAAATATAACTTATTGTCAAGAAAAATACTATGGCCGTATAGTGGTGGCACACATGAGTTCCAGGATAACCAGGGCTATACAGAGAAACCTTGACTCAAAAAAAAAAAAAAAAGGGAAAAGAAAGTAAAATACTTTGAATGTGCAGTTAGATCTACCAATTATACTTACAAATGTGCACATATCTTGGCTAATTTACACCTATGTTTTCTAGTTTTATTTATTTAAACATAAATAACTTTAAATTTTCATTTGTTATCTACTCATTTTTAAGGAATGTGTCTATTGTAAGAGTCTTTAAGGATTTTTTTAATCTGTTTATATTTTTCTGTGCCTATCTTCCTAATTAATAATTGTTACTCTTGCATTTTATACCCAGAAGAAAAAAATAGTTCAACTTCCTCTCAATATTCATGGCTACTCTCATGCTATTTTTTTATACAAAGAATAATGCTTTGTTTTATAAATGAAAAAGAGGCAGCACTTAAATTAACATATTTTAAATTAAATCTTGAGGTGACAGAGGAAGAATGCAATACTGTTTCTTTTGGCCACACGGCCATTGCCTGATAAAGTAGATAAATAGTTTAGATTTTCAGCAACTTGCTTTTGCTAATTCTTTACCGTTTTATTCATTAGTAGGTCTTTTTTACTAATCAGAGAGAAGGGTCCTGCAATGAATAAGCTAGTTTAGTTTCCTGGAATTTTGTGGAGAGTGTTAAAGTCAGAATTTCATTTGGTACCTTTAAGCCTTGCATGTGAAGAGCTGCACAGCTGCTGAAGTTGAGATTCTCAAAGAAAAAAGAAAGCATACTACGTATTTATTTATTTAATTTATTTATTTACCTCTAAAATGACCAAAGCCATATAACATAGTGAAATTCAGGAAGAGAAACAAGCATCTGCTCCTCTACTCCCTACTACAGACTTTCTGAGCTAAATGCTGCTCTCCATGGAAAAATAAATTAGACAAACAGTGACAATTATACAAATTCAAATGTAAGGTTTTGATTAACACATCACGGAAGGGAAGTGTGAAGATGTATATCACTTAAAGTGACCCTAAGTTTGTTGTTATTTAAGACAGATCAAGCAGACTCCTGAATCTTACCAAGATTTGTACAAGAAAAGGTTTATTTTACAGCCTTTAAACAAAAAGTAAGAATATGAGTGATGGAAAGCATTGTAGTCAGGTTCATAAGAGGTTAGTGACTTTTAAAAGTGTCCAAAATCTAATTTAAGGCCATTGATTCAGCACCAATCAGTCAGTTCCATACACAAATTAACAGATCTATCTTATGCTCAGGAAGTGACCTTTTTCTTTACATTTGTCTGTTCAGTGTTAAGGTGGCCTTAAGCTCCACTTTTTCCCAAGTACATTTTATATACAAGGCTATTGGGTTAAGTTAGAGATTATGCATGCTGTTGAAGTAAGAAAGACCCTGAGATTGAAGAATACACCTTAATGAAATATGAAAGACCCTGGGCTTGATGACTGTCAACTTCAAAATAAAACCTAAAAAGAGAAAGAAGTGAAAAAATAATATTGAGAATCTGATGAACAAGGATGAGAGTGATTAAAATATATTGTAAATGACACTTGTGGGAAAAGATAAAAATGAATCTTATATTAAGACCTATAATCTCTAGATGGGGAATATCAGAATCCCCTGGATTCTGTTTGAGAAGAAAGGCTATCATGGTTACGTTCTGCCTATCCACCTTATGTCTAAAGGATCTAAGGAAGGATAATAATGACTCTCACAACAACTGCAATTTTCTTTCTACCATCAATATTACCATTCATTACCCAATTTATCACATTATCTCTTTTAGGTATCAATAATATATATAAGTTATTAAAATATCTTCAGGTTTATAAAGGTATTACCTAACTACTGATATTCCTATTAATTTTTAGCCATTTGTTGAATATCAGTTGAATGTGTGTAGGGTTTTGTATCTTGTCAAGAGACTAAAACATTAAAATTTAGGTCAGTTAAGGAAGTTATGAAAACATGACAATACTCTGGAGATTTTCACACTTGAAATGGCCAGAAATATTATATAATTTTCACTCATCTTCATTAGTATGTATATAGACAAGGAACTGGATTAATGGTGAAGAGGAAGATTTAAGCACTGTGCATGTCTTTCTTCTTCTGCCTGATACTTGTCAGAGTTACAGCCTAAAACTGTGTCTGAGATTAAAGTTGATAGGAGGTCAAGCAGAATGTGTCTTAGTATGGGATGGTTCAGAAATACTTGCATACCTCCTAAGAGTTCCAAGAATATAAAAACATCATATCTTTTCTTCTGAAATCAAGAAGAAAAGCAAATGAGGCTATTAAATTAAATTTGTAACTATTCCAAAGAAATAAAACCTAATAAAATTATGTACCTATAATCCTTCCTTCAAGAGGCTCAAAATGAAAAATATTCAATTGTAAATGAATATGTAATATAATGTGATTTCTTAATGCACGGATTTGACACATTATTTAAAAAGGGGGAGGCACTCCTAGTTATGTAGGTAGATGGTTAAGGAACTAAACATGGCAGTGGCTTTTGTTGTATAGAGTCTCTAGGCAAAGGAGAGCACCATATAGCAAGAGACCAGTGACATAGATGAGAACATGTCTCTTCTAAGCTCTCAACTTCTAAACAACCCCTAGGGTTCAATCACAAAACCTCCAAATTGATGACCATATCAAGCTCAATCAACTTCCAAAGTTCCTACCTCCTAGCATGTAGTTAGACTTAATGTCTCTAGAATGGGGATGGAATTTCAACCCAAAAGTTGTAGAGACCTCATGTAACTACTCTCCAAACCATAGCAGTGGTAGATTAGTGAGTCAATCAAGAATGTAGACACAGCTCTCAGCATCGTCATTCATTCTTTTCAATCTTAGAAGTGTAAGTCATACCCAGGAGTATAAATGAAGGTCCAAATGGATTCAAAGAGCAAAGTTTGATATTGTATCTTATTAGGAAAATTCGTTATCCAATGTTTTTAAGAAGGTCGGTGTCTACAAAAGGATAAAGCTTGTATTTAAGTCACTACAATGCAGTTCATTTATTAAACAAACATTTATTGACCTTGCACTATATACTAGGCATCACTCCAGGTGCAGGGTATGTGGCCACAAACAGCATGTTGAACATCTTTATATAGGTTTAAGAAAGAGTACTTAGAAACTGAATGAGCAATGAGTTCTGTCCTAGAGTTTGTAGGTAGTGCTCATGGAAGGAGTTTTCTCTGTACATTGACAAAGCTAAAAGTTATCCAGTTTAGGAAATACTAAGCAAGAGAAACAGTATGTGCAGAGGGTAAAATGAAGGAGGAGGGAACTGAAACAGCAAAGTGGTGATGTAGTGAGAATTGACATGATGTCTTGGGAAATGCAGACATATTAAGTCAACTGATCTAAATTTATACATAACTGTTATGTTAGCTGAAGAACAGCTCATGATTTTATTATCCCTTGTGTGTACATTTCTAAACCTTTTAGATTCCTCTTAAATATCCAAGCTTATGAATAAAACATATTTTACCTGGTGTTAGGCCCCTACTTCCTCAATTATGAGGTCATAGCTGTCATACCCTCTAATGTGTCTGAATGTGTCAAAGTGGTAGTGGTGTTCTGCTGGTTTTAGTCATCACACTGATGAATTAGTGAGAGTAAGTGAATACAGCAATACTAGAGCCTAATAGAAGACTATTTTTCATCAGGTATGTCAGGGTTTCTTTCCTAAATGGGAATTAATTACAAATAATTTTGATGAAGGAAATCCTTATGCAAGCAGAAAAAAATAAAGTAAGATTCCACTGGCACTATATATACTGCTGTCATAAATCAGAGCTAAAGGATTTTAAGATATGTGCATGCATAAAAGTAATCATACAATTTTTATTGAACAAGTCATACTGTACATCTAAGATAAAGGGATACGTAATCTAGATGTTTATCTAGTCAGCTGTAGGGTTTTTTTTTTTCAAAATCTACTTTAATATGGGTTCTAAAACACTTGAATCTCCCTTCTAGCCTGCCACCTACCAGAGGCAGTGAAAAACAAAACTTAACAGGGCAAAGGAGTATGTAGACCTGTTTAGACAAATCAATAGCAGTAGCTCAATCCACTAACAAAGACTATTAATGAATCAGCATCTGCAGTTTGATCCAGAAGAAAGCATGGGGCTCTGACAATTGGCCTGTGTCCACAGAATTGACAAGATACTGCAGGAATATCACATAAGTACTTTGGTGAGGTTCTCTCTATAAAGTCACAACAAACAATGATCAGCAAAGAAGGCAAGGTGAACCAATACCACAGGATTGTCAACTAAAACCTGCATCAGCAAAACCCAAGGAAGACCATCAAAGAGTGTCAAAATGAATCAATGCTCCAGTATTGTCCATTGGTCCACTGTCTGTTGGGTTATACTTATACTCTTTCCAATCATTAAGTGTCCTCTTAAGCATCTGTGACAGCAAAACACCACATACCTTTTTCTAGGTAATGTCCAGAACAAACTTATATTTGTTTTGAGCAAAAATCCTCCTTCATGTCTGCTTCAACAAAACATTCTCTCATAGACACTCTCCTGAAAAATTACCACAAGACAAAAATGAAGGAACTAGACATATCTACTTCAATCTCAAAAAAACCTTTTTTTTTTTTACTATAACTATATTTTTTATTGGATGTTTTATTTACTTACATTTCAAATGTTATCCACTTTCTCTGTTTCCCCTCTAGAAACCCCCTGTACCATCCCCTCTCCCCTGCTACTATGAGGGTACTCCCCCATCTACCCTCTCCCTCCCGCCTCCCCTCCATGATCAGGTTGTCATGGTGGTATACACTTCTAATCCTGTTTAGGATACAAATGAGTTAGGTATATTGACAACAGACACCAAATAAATCATTCAACAGTACTCTGATTCTCAAATATATAATGTTATTCACTCAGCATTTTTATACTTTTTGCAGTTACAATTCTGAGAGTGGGAGTCTCATATTGGAAAGTATTGTGGAGTTATAGGGCAATCAGGGGCTCACAATGAAACAGACACAACTTCTTCTCAGGTTCTTGTCTGCTGTCTCTGATATATACCTCACTAGGCAATCTTAGTTTTCTCTCATGAAAATTTGTCATGCATCTGTTCTTTATCTGGTCTATTCTTAAAACTTTCAGTGGGTAGTAATGTAAACTTTTAGTGTATCTAAGATTTTAAGATTTTCATTAAATGTGTTAGCATTATTACCATCAGAATCAACACATTCATCTTCATCATTATCATCATTTTGTTGATAGATTCTGAGGACGCATTTTGAGCATTTTTTTATGTCAATAAGAGAGATCATGAGAACATAAATCACTTAAAAAGCAGGATGATGGTCTCTCGTTTGTTTGTTGAAGGAAATCATAGATGTGCAGAATTTGTTATTTTCAATAAGCACCTAGAGAAGCATCACTCTAGAGGCCACATGTGGGTTTGTTCTTCATATGACACCTGCCACACTGAATTCTCCATGAGGTGGATGCATTTTTTCTGCTGTCAGTCTGGGGATATTTTCACATCTTTGTTTTTCTAGTAGCCATATGGAACTTGTACATGGCCAGCCTCAAGGTTTGACAGAGCATTTCACTGGATGGTAGAAGCAGGACATGCTGTTCACCTAAGTGCTGTCAGTGTTGGCATCAATGTGTAGAGCTTCTGCCAAGAATTACATACCATTTTCTACACTCCAGTAAGGAAGTTCCTCTGCCAAGGCCACTTAAAATAGCACTTTCAGTTATGCCTAGGACTTCTTAACTCTTTGGAGGCAGGCAAAAAATTGGTGATAATGAGTAAACCACAAAAAAAAAATAGGGTAGAAATCTACTGAAAATGGAAAAATCTACAGAAAACATGTGCAGACAAGAAGAGGAACAAAAACTTCCTACTATCATGAACTATTGGTAGTTGTTTCAGCATGTATTATGTGATAGGTAGCTTTACACATAATAGCTGGGGTCATTTAAGAGTCAGTTTTCCTGTAAATCTCACTGAGATCAAGGTTTTAACAGACATATTTGTGCACATGCACACACACACACACACACACACACACACACACAAAGAATATATATCATTATATGAATCTCTTATTTTATTGTATACAACCATGAGCATTTAATTAAAATATGGATTCTTCATCATTTTTAACATCATTGCCATTTCTGGAGCACCTGTTCAATGCACATTTTTTTGATTTATTCTGAATCAGCTTTAATCACAATAAGGCTAAGTGGTTATTATCCCCATTTTACTAATGAGAACACAAGAACCAAATAACTTAATTCATCTTTTGTGGCCATAAATATTTTCATTTTAATAAACATATTTTGTTATAATATTAAATTAAAAACTGTGGAGTTAACTGTTTTAAATAAACAATGTTATATGCTCAGAAAGTCAACTGACAATTTCTTTTTACTGTCTGTCTATCAACCCTTGGCAGTAGTGTAGTATGGAAGTATGGCGAAACTATTTTTAATTTGTATGCTGCATTTGGAAGGTGTCCAAGAATTCTTCTAGTTCAATTCTATTATAGTGTAAGTTCAAGCTGTGTTAGAAAGAGGTTAACTCTCCTGACAGATTCCACATCTTATTTAAGTAGCAACTGTAGAACTAGGAGTCAGTCATTCTGATTCATTGCATAAAGCAGAAGTGCAAAAACACCTTGACCTTCAACTCTGTGCTGAGTAATTCTACCAGTCTTAGAATTGCTAAAGCAGTAGGTGAACTTTTATCTGTGTTGTTACTTTAAATGATTCATTTGCTATTATAAGTTTATATAAAATATCTCATAATATATGAAGTATATAATACTATATGACCTGCAACATGAAATTTATTTGTTGCTACTTTATAATTGTAATTTTGCTACTTTTTGAATTGTAATATAAATTTCAGAAATTCAGGATGTCTGATATGTGAACCCCAAAGTGGTCTCAACCCACCAATTGAGTAACACTGTCATAAATTAAGAGGTTAATTATAAAGGAATTTTAGAGATATGAACTGAGTTTTAATAAGAATTTTAAGTCCTGGCCTAGTGCCTTAAGAAAAAATGTTCTATAGATGTGCTTACATCTTCTGACACACTGATATTTATTATTAAAACACTTTGAGTAGAGTAGGGTCCATATATCTAATATTTATTTTGGTTATCTTTAGAACTCACAGCATGAAACCATTTCAGATAGGATTTGTAGAGAAAATATCTTCTGTATTATATGTATGCATCACCTGTCAATTGAAAAGCCTGTGGCCTGTGGCTTAGGCATGTAATGGGAAGTGGTACATCCTAAACATGAAAGAATTATGGGATAGAGCTAGGTGCAGGAGATCAGCCCAGAAAGATGTAAGGACATGGAAGGATGGTACCAGAGCATAGGTAACCAGCCATGGCAGAATGTAGGTTAAAATTAATGGAGTATCTTAAGTTATGCTTCTAGTCAGAGTAGAACCTCGCTAATGGATAAAGTATTTATGAATATATTTTGAGTTTGATTCTTATTTCTGGAAGCTTGGGGCTGAGAGAAATAACTGGACTCTAACTTGTACAAAATGGTACTTCACATTGGGTGCTGTATATAAATAAATTATTCTTAATATAAATAGTATCACTAATTAAGCTAGTGGTTGTATTTCTTTAAGTTATTCCCCAATAATCACACAGATAAACCAATGTTCATTTAAAACTGTCCCTCAATAGTTAAGCAAATAAATGATCAATCTTAACTTTCTTTGCTAATAATGCTACCTTCCAGACCCATCCCATGATAATTGTATATTTGTATTCACCTGGTTCTTGGACCCCTTCTTCAGAGCTCCAATTTCTCCACCCTGCCACTGATCTGAATATCTCTTTCCTCTCTCTTCACTTCTCTCCTTCCTCTGGTTGGCAAACATCCTGCCCTATTCTCTATTTTGCCCAGACATTGGCTAATCAGCATTTATTTACAAGGAAGGGAATAAATGGTAAGAATAGTTTACAAAAACTTGAGACAAGAGATTCTTGTTATAAACATTGCAGTGCTGTGTCCAGATTGAAACAAAATATGAGGGCAGAGAAATCAACATTTGACTGAAACAAAGGCAAACATTTCACAGTGTACAAAAATATTATGCCTACGTGGATCTATGATATGATTCACCCCTACCTGTCTTTTGACATAGAAAATTCCCTGTGGTATAGACTTAAATTCAAGAAATACAAATTAGGAACTTACTCTTCACAGAATCAATGCTACAATTTCACTGAAACTTCACCATTATAAACTTTGTTTTTAGGTTATATAGTATTCAAAGGTCTCTTAACCTACACTTTTAATCTTAGTAGACATTCTCAGAATAATTGGTAGCAAGTGCCTTTACTCACTGACACACCTTGCTATGCCTTAAGATGACCTTACTCTTGGTTGTACCTCATCTTGAGTCAGATAGTTATTTGTTTAAAATGAACTCAAAAGAATTGTATTTATAAACACATTCCCTGTGAGATTCTTGACATATTATAATATCAATGGTAGTCTTAGAAGATAACTCAGACTGTATAGGGCTTGCCTTGCAAACATGAAGACCTGAATCTGATCGTCATGAAACACACATTTAAAATAATAAAATAAAATAATATAGTATAAATGTTGTTTGTAGTGGTGCATGATTTTAATTACAATACTTACAAAATGGAGACAAGTTCCCAGATTTCATTGCACGGAGGGCCTGTTGTACTCGAAGAACTGCTTCCAATATTTCAAGAGATCCTATCTCAATTAAATAGTACAGAGTGTCTGTATCAGTATTCCGGTGTAAAATTCTCTAGTGTACATTCTTTAAAAGGGAATTTATTAGAATGACTTATAGAATCTCATCCACCTTACTCAAGAATGCTTGCATATGATTGGAAAGTCAAAGTAGCTGTTTAGTCCATGTGAATGTTTCAGGTCTTCTTCAGAATACTACAGATTCCAGAAGACATCTACTCTAATGCCAGCGATGAAATAAACTTGCTAAAGAAAACTGGCAAAGAGAAAGCACTTACTTACCCAGCAAAAGGCATGGCCCAGCTTAGAGAACTATTTTCCAAGATCAAAAGATCTGGATTGCATGTGTGTCTTCCTACCTCAGTGATTTAGATTTGAACTAGATCTATCTACTTCAAATTAATCAAAATTCCTCTTATATCTGCTTCTTAATTTTTGGTTTTAATTATTCCAGATATATTTACATTAAAAAATAAGAGTAGTCAACATAGCATCTGGTTATAGCATAAGTTGGTCTATGATGCCCCCCCAGTTCATACATGCAAACACACATGTACACATTTTCATGTATACCAACACACTTATATACACATACAATATATACACACACAGATGCATACAGACATATACATACAGATATGTGCATGTACACACATGCACACACACACATTCACAGAAGAGCATAATTACTTCATTGTGAACAAGAGTCTCTGTTGAGGACAAATGTGAATACAAAGGAGATTTGGCAAAATCTGTGTGCAGTTTAAAAATGATATACGTGATGATTTATAAATAAAAGGTGAGAGATGAAAGATTTGTTAATTGACTTAATTAATTACTTCAAAATAGACTCTAAAGCATTAAGGCAGACATAAGTAGATGTTTGTAAGTTTAAAGCTACAATAAAACGAGTTCTAGGCCAACCACATAGTGAGACTCCATCTCAGTAAAAAAGAAACAAATAAACATAACAGACTTTAAATTACATGTGCACTTCTACACTTTTAAATTTTTTATTTTAACATTTTATTGTGTACAATGTGTATGTGAGTACACACATGTGCCCTGACATAACCGTAGAAGTCAGACAATAGTTTTTGGGAGTTGGTTAAATTCCCTCCCACATGAGTTCTGGGAAATGAAATCAGGCCCTTAGGAATGCATGGCAAGCACTTTTCCTTCTGAGCCTTATCGCTGGCCTAAATGTACAATATTTTTACTTGTTAATTTTGCCTTCACAAAGCTGGAACTTTTGAATTTATTTTCAGATCAAAGGCATCTAATAAAAAGAGAAGTTACTTATATATGTAGATCTGCATGGCCAAAATTAACTATAGATCCCAAAGAGATGAAAACAGTCATTTCCCTTCTTTTTGACACCCCACATTTATAGTTATTTAAAATATATGTATTTTATGCTTCTGTGTCACATGTCAGCAGATGACAAGAGAGGAGAAACCTGTCTGCTTGGTGTTCTGGTCTATGAACATCTGAAAGATCAGTAGCCTTAAAGTCCCTGTTCTTAGCTAGCCTGAGATCACAGCCAGCCTGGCACCAGGAGTTCTGAAGAGGGAGCTAGCCTTAGATGACAGCCAGTCTGGCCAAGCTGGGCCAGATGGGTTCTAGGACAGGAAGCAAGCTGAGAAATAGTGAGCACAAGGCAGAAGACACTTTCATGGGGCCACTTGAGCAGACTCACTGAGGAGATAACCCTAGAGAACCCCAGACCGTGTTGTCTGGACACCAAGCTGGCCTGAGATGAACAACAGCTCATCAACAAGCAGCCTTGGGGTGGGGGTCAGACTATGCTCGAGACGATCCCTGCCAGGCACCATAATGTGCATGCAGGGAATAACAGTCCTGAGACCATGCCTGAGATGACTACAAACACTGGGTACCATTAAGAGGGGCAAATAAGTGGTCGAAAAACGGAGGAGAAGCGGATGTGGGCACAATGATGAGACGCAGAACTGGCAACTCGAGGGTAGTGAGGAGTACCCTGTTGTGAGTAGCCAGTGATGCTACCAGGGACCAGTGTAGGGTTCTGGCTTGTG
This sequence comes from Mastomys coucha, assembly GCF_008632895.1. Lineage (NCBI taxonomy): Eukaryota > Metazoa > Chordata > Mammalia > Rodentia > Muridae > Mastomys > Mastomys coucha. The sequence goes on from NW_022196897.1 coordinate 83,032,899, forward strand.
CTACCACTGGGGCCATGTCTGGATCCTTGGTTCTGTAGCAGCAGAGAGATGTCTCTGCTCTTGGATGCCACCCGGCAGTCGAGCAGTACTACTCCATAGAGTGAGCCCCTCACATTATGGGAGATACAGCTAAGCTGTCTTCAAGAATGTGAACATGGGGACTGGCTCTACTACTAGTGTCCCTATGGTGGGGTTGGCGAGGGAGAGATACTCTCTTCCCACTTTGCGCATTATCACCTGATGCAGGTAGGAGACCTGACCGTGGGTCATGAGAGCAGAAGAGCTATCCTTGCCTTTCAACAGTTGCCAAAAGTCAGGAGGCCAGGCCCAGTACTTTGCCTGGTTGGGTGTGGTCCTGTGTACAGCTGTTGGTATTGATTGTCAGCAATCTCATAACATCTTGTTTCTTTCAAGGATATTTTAGCCACATTTTCATCAGTCTGGAGCACCCAAATATGGAAATATTCTAACCTGTATTATTGTAACACATGGGAAATTTTTTTGATACCCACTATTACTTCATTGTATGTGACAGGGTTATTTATGTATAATGCTATTAATATATATGTATATATACACATAAATATATATATATGTATTTAATATACATAAATATATATTAAATATACTAATCATCTCAGGTATCCTAATAAGATGGAGTTATTATTTTCCATATTACATAATGGTATAAAGGAAGTTTATCACTTTCTTCAAGCCAAAAAAGCAAAGGTTCAAATATATAGTATGTTTGCAAATAATCTGCACCTACTACCACCACTAAACTGCTTCTTATAGTACTTTGCTAGACAGTGAGATGTGTAATATCTGCTCAGTAATTCTTTACTATTTTAAAGGGAAAATCTAGTATACCTTTCCAGAGGAGGAAGAAATTCCTACCTCGTGTATTCTTTATTGATGCTTATAATTTACAAGCTGATTATATTTATGTGGTTCAAACTTTGATTGCTTCCTTTACTTGCTCAGTCTATAACAAAGTCTGATTTATGTCACCTGTAAAATAGGGAAATACAAAATTACCTTTGCAATAAATGAGACAATTTACACAAAGCCCCCAAGGGGCTACAGAGTACATAAATATCAACAGCATGAATTTCTTTCTTCAGATACCATTGCTATTCTGTTTTGAAATGCAAGTTTCTTAAATGTTCCTAAAATGCTTCCTAAAAAAATACAATACATTTGGAAATTATTTGTTCCTTTTTTATTTTCAGGAATATATATGCATTTTGTACAGAATATTGAAATTATGGAGTGGAAAGATGTAAAAATATCAGTTTATCTGTTGCCAGAAAACAGATGCCATAGTCATTCAAAGTGATTTAGCAAGGTATAGAGCAATTCAGAAGTTTTCTAGATGCCTGGTAGTGGAAATAGGCAGTTTATCTATGGAGGAAGTACAGAATGATAGTTGGAACCTAGAGAAAGTTGTTTATGGAACAGACTGCCCATCACAAGTCTTGACCTTCACTAACAGAACAAAAGTCATAATTCTTCAATAGGAGAGAGAGAGTGAGGGAATCAATTCCCTGATCTCACACTGCTAAAATTTCTTGAAATTCCTTTTAATGCTTTCCATTAGAAGTATTCCAAAAGACATCAGAAACCAAAAGACTCAGGTATAGGAGAAATTCAATGACAGCTCTCCAGTACCTACATTGAGAGGATCAAAATTAAACAGTAGATGTATGGAGGATAGTAGAAGATAGTTCAGTATTTAGAATAATTTTCTCTTTCTTACTGGGAGTACCACCTTCCAAGGAAATGCTCTTGGAGATTCAGCTTTGATTCCTGAAGATCAGATTGGGAAGTTAGTATGCTATTATCTTGTAATGCATTCGAAAATTATTTTTATTTTTAGATTTATTTATTTTATTTTATGCGTATGAGTACACTGTAGCTGTACAGATGGCTGTGAGCCATCATGTGGCTGCTGGGAATTGAAATCAGGACAGCCCTGCTTGCTCAGGCCCCACTAGCTCAGGCATAATATATTGTAGCTGTTTTCAGATGCACCAGAAGAGGGTGTCAGGTCTCATTACAGGTAGTTGTGAGCCACCATGTGGTTGCTAGAATCTGAACTCAGGACCATTGGAAGAGCAGTCAGTGCTCTTACCCGCTGAGGCATCTCTCCAGTCCAAAAAATTATTCTTAAGTCACTTTTTCAAATAAGTATCTGTTACTGTGTGGAGGGTTGAATGAGAATGGCCTGATTGGCTCAGATATTTGAATGCAGTTGGAGGAATTGTTTGGGAAGTATTAGATATTACCATGTGAATGGAGATATGTCATGTTCAGATAGGCTTTGAGGTTTAAAAAACACATACAATTCCCTGTGTACGATCTCTCTATTTCTGTGTCTCCATCTCTGTCTCTGTCTCTCTCTGTCTCTCTTTCTCTGTCTCTCTCTTTCTCTCTCTTTCTCTCTGTCTTTCTTTCTTGAGAATCAGACATATGTTCATAGCTACTTCTCTGTCTACCTGTGGACATGTTTGTTTCCTGCCATAATGGTTATGACCACTAAACTTATATAACTGTGAGCCTGCAATTTGAAGCTTTCTTTTATACATTGCTTTGGATAGGATACAAGAACAAAGATATATGGGAACTTCCTCCATGTAAAGAAAGCCACTGAGGCCAGGCCTGTAACAAGGCAATCCATATATGGAGATTTGGAGAAGTCTTGTGTGAAACTGTGAAGGTAGTGTCAGATTGCTTTGGGAACCCAGAAGTGTTGATGGTGTCAGATCTGTGGGATGTCTGCCAAGGACAGCTGTGTCAAGTTAAGGCATCAGCTTAAGAAACAGAATTGTGTGGCTGCCAGAGAAGATGAAAGGTAAGTGTAATCTCAGACCCTGGATATCAGACTTGGAGATAACAAGATTTTCAGTTTTCTCTGATGTATTTCAATTTTGATTTGCTTCAGTATTCCCTCATTAAGTCTCCTTACCTCACTTTTAGAATGGTAATGTATATTTTGTGCATTCATATGTTGGAAGCAAATAATTTGCTTTTTTATTTTATGGGGAATTACAACTGAAAGATTTCTTTGAGTTTCCAAACAGACTAAAGGCCTTTGACTTTTAAATTGTGTTGAGACTATGAAACACTATCAGAACTTTTGAAGTTGGCCTAAATGGGTTTTGAGTTATGATGTGTCTACAAACCTATGGAGACCAGTGACTGATATGTTATGGTTAGAATGAGAATAGCTGCCCATAGGCTCATATACGTGAAGCTTGCTTCAGAGTTGTTGGAATTGTTTGGGAAGGATTAAAAGGTGTGGCCTTGTTAAAATATGTCAGTGGTGATAACTTTGAGGGTTCAAAAGTTCATACTTTTCCAGTTAGTGCTCCCACCCCTGTCTCATACTTAAGAATCAGATATAAGTTTTCAGCTATCTTGCCAGTTTTCTTCCTGTTGTCATGCTCCAAATCATGATGGTCATGAACTCTAACCCTAGGCTTTCTTGAATAAGTTTATACCTATGCATCAATCAGTTTATCTCAAAATCTATATTTTAACCACATATTTATAGAAATATACATGTGAACATTTATTTTTTGTCACTTGTTTCAGTAGTTAACAGATTAAATAAATCTCAGGATGGTCACCAATATGCATTCATGTTTCCATGAAGCAATGAAAACAGAAATCTTTTCTTCATGTACATTGAACAGAGTGAGGCCAAATTTGAATTTTCTACTAATCTTACAGTATTCTTGGACTGTCTACAGACTAGAGTTAATGGATTATCTGTAGTTGTCTGTTGTGAATGTGTGTCTGATTACTTTCCCATGTCTTGTACTTGTACTGCACAAAAAGTTTAGCTCTGTATTTGTTAGCTATTACAAAAAGTATATAGAGAAAATTTTAGTTTATCTATCTGTCTGTCTGTCTATCTGTTTGTCTGTCTGCCTAGGATTATTTATCTCCAGACATTTTCTTTACAAGAATAAAAGTTAATTTACTGAGCCCAACTAGCCAAGAATGGCACTTAAAACCTCACACAAATGTTATTACCCATTACATATATGTTGCTTCTAACTTTGTTGGATATTATTTTTTGTTTAAGGCATCTTTTTATATGTTGTCTGCATTTAGCAAAAGATTACCAAAACACACACACACACACACACACACACACACATACACACAAACACATACTCACACACACGCATCATTCCAGGTTCTGGACATAGAAAAGTACACAATTTAAAATAAAACTATACTTTCAAGTTGCAAATCTGATTACATAGGAAATACACCACATAGTTAAATTGATTACATTGCTCACTTAAGTGCTGGTTAAACTTAAGGAGTCTAAATACAAGGTATGACCATAAGTAAAATGAATTGTCTGACATTATCTCAAAGCATGTAATTTAACACCTGGTTCTCACTTGGTGGTGGTGTCAGAGGAGACTTAAGAAGAACTTGAACCACTGAGTTAAAAATCCAGGCATTCTCCATCACTCACAGTTTACTTTTTCTCCATTGTGCTGCTGGTTCAAGATGGAAGCACCCAGTTTCCTGTGCCTGCCACTGCAGTGCTTGCTGTCTGCTGCCATGCTGAACTTGCCATTATTGACCCTACTCTTCTAAAACAATAAGCCAAAATAAAACGCTGCCTTTTCTATTTTTAAAAATAATCAGACATGATCATAAGATTTTATCTCAGCAACAGAGAGGTAACTAATCCAGATGGCATTTGGAAGAATTGAAGAGAACATTGGTTTTAAGCAAACTTTTTTGTTGTTGTTGTTTTGTTTGTTTGTTTGTTTTTGTTTGTTTGTTGTTTTTGTTTTGTTTTTTGTTTTTTGTTTTTCGAGACAGGGTTTCTCTGTATAGCCATGGCTGTCCTGGAGCTCAATTTGTAAACCAGGCTGGCTTCGAACTCAGAAATCTACCTGCTTCTGCCTCCCAAGTGCTAGGATTAAAGGTGTGCACCACCACTGCCCAGCGGATTTAAGCAACCTTATACTTACAGCCAACACCTTGCCCACAATCTTGTAAAATCCTGAGCAGAAGATAGAAGTCAAGAGATTCTGACACTTTTGACTTTCAGGATCAGTGAGATTGTGTGTGTGTGTGTGCATTGCTAAAACTAAAAATTTTGTTCTAGATTTTTTATATAGCAAGAGAAACTAATAAACTTAGCACCCTCACACTTTTACAGTAGAAGATAAAGTTTTCCAGTTGTGATTTTGTTTCCCATCCTCAAGATAGTTTGGATTCAAACAAGCAGTGAAGTGGCTCAAAAGTAATCTGTATGTCAAAATGAAAGTGATACTATTCATGAGCTTTGTCTGAGAAAACAAATCTTCTGTCTTTAAGATTATATGCATTTCATAACCAGGCTTTTGGAAAGCAATCTCTAGGAATCGTTGCATTATAAATATTTCCAGATTAAAGAATAACTCAAAGTTGAGGGTTTGAAAGGGGAATATGGAGGTTGCTCAGGGGTTACATGCTTAATTTACTCCCTAGGGTCTGCACTGGGGGAAAGGTAAAGTGTTTCCTTTACATGGAGGAACTTAAGACCCACTCCCTTCTCTGGCCCAGGAGCAAGAGAGTTGAGGACATACGTAACATTAGAAAAAATTATATGTTTTCTTAGCTTAAATATCTCTTCTTGCCTAAAGATGCACAGGCACAGGACCATTTATGGCAGAAAGAAAGAGAGAGAGAGAGAGAGAGAGAGAGAGAGAGAGAGAGAGAGAGAGAGAAAGAAAGAGAGAGAGAGAGAGAACATATGAAGTTAGAAAAATGGTGAAACATAGAACTGAAGAAGAAAGAAAAAAGAAGATTGGGGATAGAATTTTATCAATACATATTAATTATATGCATGTATAACATTCTCAATAAAAATATGCATAATTTCACAAATTCAAAAAAACATTTTAGGAGTGATTGAATGTATTATTTAAAATTTGCTTTCATATTACTTTCCTCCTTTTGAGTCTGTGAGTCTCTCACTTCCCAGATCTCTGGTGAATTCTGGAGGGTTGAATTCACCTAACCCTAACCCCCCCCAACCTCCTGTCTCTTCAGGTTGCCTGTTTTCATTCTTTCTGCTGGCAATCAGGGCTTCAGTCCTTTTCCGTCACCCAAAACTAGATCAGGTTAGCCTCTACCCCCTCTCCCTGCCCCAACTCCTCTTTTCCTCCCTACTTGTGATTGCTTTCTTCTCCCTCCCTAGTAGGACTGAGAAATCCTCACGTGGGCCCTTCAGCTTGTTCAACTTTTTTGAGTTTTGTAAACTGTATCTTGGGTACTCTGTATTTGTTTTTTTTTGTTGTTGTTGTTGTCGTTGTTGTTGTTTTTGTTGGTTTTTTTTTTTTTTTTTTTTTTTTTTTTTTTTGCTAATAACCACTTAGTAATGAGTATATACTATGCATGTCCTTTTGGGTCTGAGTTACCTCACTCAGGATGATTTATTTTTTATTTTCATTCATTTGCCTGCAAAACTCAGGATGTCCCAGTTCTTAATAGCTGAGTAGTATTACATTGTGCAAATGAACCTCATATTCTGCATTCATTCTTCTGTTGTGGGACATTTGGGTTGTTCCGAGCTTCTGTTATCACAACTAAGGCCACTATGAATGTAATGGAACACGTGCCCCTGTGGCACGGTGGGGAATCTTTTGGGTAAATTCCCAAGAATGATATTATTGGATCTTCAGGTAGATCTATTTCCAATTTTCTGAGTAATCTCCAGATTGATTTCCAGAGTGGTTGTACTGGATGTAGGGTTAGTAAAAAAAAAAAAAAATTCCCAATCTGTATGTTGCTGATTTGTTTTATTGACTATGTCCTTTGCCTTACAGAAGCTTTCCAGTTTCATGAGGTCCCATTTATGAATTCTTAATCTTAGAGCATGAGCCATTGGAGTTCTGTTTAGGAAATTTCCTCCTGTGCCAATGAGTTCAAGGGTCTTTCCCACTTTCTATTAGACTCAGTGTATCAGGTTATATGTTGAAGTCCTTGATCCACTTGGGCTTGAGCTTTGCACAAGGTGACAAATATGGGTCCATTTTCATTTTTCTGCACACAGGCATGCAGTTAGACCAGCACCATTTATTGAAGATACTTTCTTTTTTCCATTGTATATTTTTGGCTTCTTTGTCAAAAAGCAAGTATTCATAAGTGTGTGGTTTTATTTCTGGGTCTTCAATTCAATTCCATTGATCAAGGTGTTTGTCTCAGTACCAATAACATGCAGTTTTTACTGCTATTGCTCTGTAGTAAAGCTTGAGGTCAGGGATGGTGATTCCCCCAGCTGTTCTTTGCTATTCTGGATTTTTGCTTTTCCAGATGAATTTGATAATTGCTAGCTGGAAGACAGGACATCAAGTGAGGGATGGGGTTGCCATCCCACAGTCACAACTGTGACCATATTGTTTCTGTCTGAAAGAATGACAGGGATGGAAATGGAGAGGAGCCTGAGGAAAAGAAGTTCCAGCAACAGGCCCAAAGTGGGATCCAGCTCAAGGGGAGCTCCGAAGGCCTGACACTATTACTGAGGCTATGGAGAGCCCACAAAAAGGTTCCTAGCATGACCACACTCCGGCATACCCAACAAGCAGCTGAAAGAGACTGATGCAGATATTTTGCACCCAACCAGTGGACAGAAGCAGCTGACCCCTGTTGTTGAATTAGGAAAAGATGAAAGAAGCTGAGGAGAAGGGTAATCCTGTAGGAGGACCAGCAGTCTTAATTAATCTGGACACTAGAGATTTCTCAAACACTGGACCACCAAACAAGCAGCACACACCAGCTGCTATGAGGCCCCTGACACACATACAGTAGAGGACTTCTGGGTCTGTGTTCATTCAAAGATGATGCACCTAACCCTCAAGAGACTGGAGGCCCCAGGGAGTTTAGAGGTCAGGTGGGGTGGGGTGTGAGGATATCCATGTGGAGACAGGGGAGTAGGGAGGAAGTATGGGATATGGAACAGTCGGGGAAAATGTGGGTAATAAAATGTAGAGTTTAAAAAATTAATTAATTTAAAAAAGATATTTTACTAGAAAATAGATTTGCTTACTTTTAAGAATTTGACTAGTTATGTACTTGTAAATGGGGATATTAGAAATATATGGGAGAAGGCATGCATCCCCTGAAGTGTTAGGTGAGAGGTTATCTCATCGGCAACCAGAATTTCATTAGAAAAAGTAACTTTGCAATTGTTATGTTGAATGTGTTATGGTGAATGTTAGCTAATAGAAGATGATGCCTTCAGGTGCAGTGGTATTGTAAAAGAAGGTGAGTACTTTATTTAATAACTGCACAAAAATCAATGTCAGTTTGGCCAAGTACTGCAGAAAGAGAAGCAGAAACAAAAATTAAATTAAACAACACAATTTTGTAAATAAGCCTTAACCTCTTCAATTATTATGCTTAAAATGCATATTCAAGGGTCTGACAAGATACCTCAGTGAACTAAGTTACTTGCCGACTAAGCATGACTACCCGAGTGTGAACCTCCGAACCTCTGTGTCAGGTGCATAGAATAGCTTCCTCTGAGATGTCTCCCGATGCCACAAGCAATTTGGAGTGCATGTGAGCATGAGCAAATACATGCACTCTCATGTACAATAGCTCTAAATATGTAAGTAAATTGGAAAATTGGCATTTTTTGAATTCCTAGAGTTGCAAGTTAGTGCAGGGGTGGGGGGTGAACTGTGGCAACAAGTAGTTTTTATAGAAAGATGTGAAGAAATTCCATTTATTGTGATTTCTTAACTGTCTCTTGATATCTGACCTAGATCTGGCTGATTTTATATCTTTCAGAGGTAGAGCTATGAACTGTAGTTAAGAAAATAAGACTTGTCTCCATGGATAAATTTATATATACAATAACTTAATATGGAAATTGTAAAGCATAAAACACTATAAAACCCTTTCAGGATTATTTGGTATCCTATTGTAACCATGTAGAGGTCTTGATTAAATTCCTTTAATTTACTAATTAGAAAATTAAAAGATAGAAAAAAATCCCTCCATTTCTATTTAATAGTAGCTTCAAAGGGCTTGAGATAATGCAGTCAGAGTGCACTTATCACTAGAAAGTGTTTAAGTATATGGTAATTCTGTTTGTCATTTTCTCAGTAGTATTTTTTCGTCCTGCCTTTAGGATTTTTTTTTTTTAGCTCCTCAGAAGTGAGATGAGGAGTTTTTGAATTTTAAACAAACCTTAATTGAAGGACCAATTTGTTTAGTTTCACTACAACTATGAATAGCTACTTAAAATCTTGAAATTCACTTTCTACATCCCTAACATTTGTAGTGGGTTTGGATAACTGTTTAAAACAATGTACACATTTTACAACATCATGACCTACAGATAGTAAAAGTTTTGGAAGTCCTTAGAAAATTGAAAACAACCAAGGAAATGTGTATATGTATGTAAATATGAGAGAGAATTTTCCATAACAATGATGCTTTTAGTCAGAACCCCAATGGAGTTTTTAAAATAAATAAATCAAACTGAAATAAAATAAGCAATTTTTTATTATGAATACCATTAAAGAAAAATTGATCATTAAATATATTCTTCTTGTCTTTTTAATTGGTTCTGCGACTAGTTTTCCTTTCCTAATGAATTTAAATCCCTCTCAATGGAGGGGACAGATTATGTAATCATGCATATATGATAAGCATTCTGAAATTTCCTGTATGGTTATAAATTGCGTACTTTGACAAATCACAGTAATTTTACTCTGAAATGTCAGATATGAGACTCCAGAAAACCTTTGAGTACAAGATATGCTTTTGATCTTTCTGCAGAATGTGGTAGATTCTGCTAAAAAATTGCCACATATTAAGACTATGTTATAACTAATTGTGTGTTCAATACTGTGTTCATGCCAAAGAGTTATAAAACTAATTAGAATTTATAATACCTGCTAGCAATACTGGAGCCTAAGGCCATTTTTTTTCATTTGTAGAATTTCATTTCATAGAAATGGAGTATTCTATGGTTGAAAACTTTGAAGATAGCTGGTTGGGGAAAAGTTCGCTGAGAATAGTGTATGAAGGGCAGACATCAGGAGAAGTCATGGCCAACACATATGTATGGAGATGGAATAATGAGGGTCAAAAAACTAAAATAAAAGTCATGAATGTGGGAAAAGGGTGAATAGGGAACAATGGTTTTGGTGGGGTAAGCAAGAAAGAGGAGAAAATAGGGGTGATGATAATTTGAATTCACTGTGTCTGTGTTTGGAATTGTTAACACATTTAATTAATTATAGAAAAAAAGCATAGGACCAAATGTCTCTGAAATTGACTCCATCACTCCTATGACTTTTGGTTGATGAATGATAGGGAACCATTGTCATTTTCTGGATTGAATAAAGAACTCTTTGCATTCAGATTATTGGAGGAGAATAAGCAAGTGGCAGCATGGATCATTCTATGGGTTCTGGCTGTTGTAGCTTTGGTATATGCATTAAACAGAGAGCTCTATAGTTTGGTCTGATAACTTACCATGTGATTAATCTAAAATTGGGCTGCTAGCCAAGAATGGTGTGCCATAATAGAAGTGGGAAATGCTTTAAACAGAAAAGAAATATAAGCAAAGTTTGTCATTAATTGAATTTTATTGTTTTTCTTCTCTTTCTATAGATTCACATACCAAGTAGGTCATGTATATTATTTGAGGGGTACTTCTCCATCATGAATTATAAATTGTATTAGTTTTAAACCTTTGCATAGGAAAATTAAAAATGGCATGTGCACTTTGCTGTTCATCCTGTTAGTAGACATAAATGTCAGGTTTGACCAGTATATGTAAAGGTAAGCTCTTTAACTTTGAAAAAGGTCCTTATGCTAAACTTGTAGTAATGGATGACTGGTTATTATCAAAACCTCAGTATCAATTCCTTTCTGAAATTGTGAGTTCATCTGGGGACTTGAAATAGTATTGTTCTATAATACTATTTCCATATATAGACTGAGTTTCTTCTGAGAAGGGACTTACACTCCAGAACCTGAGCATTAAAATGCATTGTTAAAATGAGAAGCATAGTGTGTATGGAGAGACACTTTATTTCCTTATTCAGACTAATTTTTGTCATGAAGGCTTGTTGAAACAGCCCACTGGAGGCACATATGTAGGTGTGTTTGTGTTTTTCTCTTTCGTTTTAATTATCACTTCTATTTATTCCATTTTTGAAAACCAAATCTAGACTTTTGCTATTCCATTTTTATGCTAAGTTATATCAAACATAGTCAGGAAATGCCCTTTCAAGCTGGTTTTTCATCTTATTGGAAAAGTTTCTAAAGTCATAGAAATTTAAAATACTACTTTGTAGGCAAACATGTTCATGGTTTGGCCTTCAATGCTTCTTCAGAGGTGAATATGGGTAAAGAGGTTGGATCATGAAGGCTTGGCTATGTAAAAATAGGTAATCTATTGATGAAATCACAAACCTGGCATCACTAGAAGTTGGAGAATAAGAAATAGGTCATTAGAATCATTTTTTCTATGTCTTGCCTTAAAAAACGGTCCCTTCTGTTAGTTCTCTTCCTGTCATTTTTCACATGAGCTCTAGTCACCATGGTGCCTACCTCACTCATAACAGTGGATGTTGTTCTCCATGGACTACAACCTCAGAAACCAGAGCTTAAGGAAAACTTTCCTCCTTTTACATTACATATAGAAGGTCTCTTATCAGGGATACGAAAGGCTGATTAACACAGTTCTCCAGTACACTTGAGCGTTTCCTGATCTTAGGTACAATATAAAATCTTTAGGTTTACCTTTACTTTTCTTTAAAAACAAAAAATCACTTTGTCTGAATTTCCCCAATCTATTTCACTTATACTTTTCCCTCCTCCATTTCTTGCCCAGTTCTTGTCTACTTATATATCTATAAGTAGGTTCATGTACTTTCCTTTTTTAAAAAAATCTTTTATTTATTTATTTACACTCCAGATTTTATTCCCTTCCTAATCCACCCTCTGACTGTTCTACATCCCATACTTCCTCCTGGCACCTGTCTCCATGAGGATGTCCCCTGCCCCAACCCCACCTGACCACTAAACTTCCTTGGGCCCTCAGTTTCTTGAGGGCTAGGTGTATCTTCTCTGACTGAACCCAGACTCGGCAGTCCTCTGCTGTATATGTGTAGGGGTTCTCATATCAGCTAGTGTGTGCTACTAGGTTGGTGATCCAGTGTTTAAGAAATCTAGGGGGTCCAGGTTAATTGAGACTGCTGGTCCTCCTACAGAGTCACCCTCCTCCTCAGCTTCTTCCAGCCTTCCCCTAATTCAACCACGGGAGTCAGCAGCTTCTATCTACTGGTTGGGTGCAAATATCTGCATCTGACACTTTCAGCTGATTTTTGGATCTTTCAAAGGGCCGGATGATAGGTCCCTTTTCGTGAGCACTCCATAGCCTCAGTAATAGTATCAGGCCTTGGGACCTCTCCTTGAGCTGGATCCCACTTTGGGCCTGTCACTGGACCTTCTTTTCCTCAGGAACCTCTCCATTTCCATCCTTGCAGTTTTTTCAGACAGGAACAATTATGAGTCAGAGTTTTGACTGTGGGATTGCAACCCTCTCTCTCATTTGATGCCCTGTCTTTCTGCTGGAGGTTGGCTCTATATGTTTTTTCTCCCTACTGTAGAGTATTTCATCTAAGGTCATTCCCTTTGAGTCCTGAGAGTCTCTCAGTCCCAGGTCTCTGGTGAATTCTGGAGGGTCCCCCCAACTCCTATCTCTCAGGGTTGCCTGTTTCCATTCTTTCTACTGGCCCTCAGGGCTTCAGTCCTTTTCCCTCACCCAATACCAGATCAGGTTCTGATCTCTCCCCTGACTCCCCCATCCAATTTCCCTCCTAAGTCCTTCCTTCACTCCCCACTTGTGATTGCTTTCTTCTCCCTCCCAAGTGGGACTGAGGAATCCTCACTTGGGCCCTTCTGCTTGCTGACCTTTTTTTGAGTTTTGTAAACTATATCTTGGGTATTCTGTACTTTATTTATTTATTTATTTATTTGGCTAATATCCACTTATTAGTGAGGACATGCCATGCATGACTTTTTGGGTCTGTGTTACCTCACCCAGGATAACATTTTTTATTTTCATCCATTTGCCTACAAAACTCAAGATATCTTAGTTTTTAATAGCTGAGTAATATTCCATTGTGCAAATGAACCACATTTTCTGTATCTATTCCTCTGTCATGGGAAATCTAGGTTGTTTCCAGCTTCTGACTATCACAAATAAGGCTGCTATGAATGTAATGGAACACATGCCCCTGTGGCATTGTGAAACATCTTTTGAGTATATTCAGTCCCAAGAGTGGTATAGCTGGGTATTCAGGTAGATCTTTTTCCAATTTTCTGAGGAACCTCCAGATTGACTTCCAGTGGTTGTACCAATTTGCAATCCCACCAGAAAGGGAGGAGTGTTCCTCTTTCTCCACATCCTCTGCAACATATGTTGTCACCTGAGGTTTTGATCTTAGCTATTCTGACTAGTTTGAGGTGGAATCTCAGGGTTGTTTTGATTTGCATTTCTCTGATCACTAACTTTGAACATTTCTTTAGTTATTTCTCAGCCATTCAAGATTCCTCTCATGTGAATTCTTGCTTTAGTTCTATACCCAATTTTTTGATTGGGTTGTTTGGTATTTTTTTGGTGGTTATCTGCTTGAGTTCTTTATATATTTTGTATATTAGCCATCTATTGGATGTGGGGTTAGTGAAAAAAGTTTCTCAATCTGTAGTTTGCTTATTTGTCTTATTGACTATGTCCATTGCCTTACAGAAGATTTCCAGTTTCATGAGGTCCCATTTATCAATTCTTGATCTTAGAGCATGAGCCATTGGAGTTCTGTTTAGGAAATCTTCCCCTACACCAATGAGTTGAAGGGTCTTTCCCACTTTCCTTTCTATTAGATTCAGTGTATCTGGTTTTATGTTGAGGTCCTTGATACACTTGGACTTGAGCTTTGTGCAAGGTAACAAATATGGGTCTGTGTACTTTCTGTTTATAAAAAATGAATCCAAGCCAAACACATACACACACACACACACACACACACACACACACACACACACACACACACATTAGATATATTTTAGATTGATAGACCATATGAAACTCAAGAAGATGGAAGACCAAAATGTGGATGTTTCAGTCCTTAGAAGGAGGAACAAAATACTCACAGCAGGTAGTGAGTGGGAGGGACTTGGGAGGTAGAGAGGAGAGAGAGGGAGGAAGCGGCAGTATCAGGTATGGGAAAAAAAGGGATGATATATAGAAAATCAGGAATTTGAACAGAGGTGTGTAGCAATGGGGTTGGGAAACTGGGCGTAGCCACAGAAAGTCCCATATGCCAGGAAAGCAAGATGCTTGCAGGACCCAATAGGAGTGAGATTAGCTGAAATGCCTAACAAAAAGAAAGGAGAACTTTTAGAGACCATATTCAGAGGTTAGGCAAGGCCCCAGGTTGGTGGATGGGACAACCCACACATCTCCTAATTTTTAACTCAGAATGGTTCCTGTCTAAAGGAAATATGGGGGCAAAAGTATGGAGTGGAGACTGAAGGAACACCATCCAGAGACTGCCACACTTGGGAACCATCCCATATACAGACAACAAACCTAGACACTATTGCAGATGCCAAGAAGTGCTTGCTGACAGGAACCGGATATAGCTGTCTCCTGAGAGACTCTGCTAGAGCCTGACAAATACAGAGGCATATGCTCACAGCCAACCATTAGACTGATCACACAAGCCGCAGCGGAAGAGTTAGAGTAAGGACTGAAGGAGCTGAAGGGGTTCTGAACCCCACAGGAATAACAACAATATGAACCAACCAGAGCCCCCAGAGCTTCCAGGGAATAAACCACCAACAACCAAAGAGTAGACATGGAGGGGCCTGTGGCTCCAGCTGTATATGTAGCAGAGGATGGCATCATCTGGCATCAATAGGAGGAGAGGCCCTTCGTCCTGTGAAAGCTCAGTTGATTCCCCAGTGTAGGAGAATACCAGGGTGGTGAGGGGGGAGTGGGTGAGTGGGTGGGGGAGCATCCTCATAGAAGTAGGGAGAGGAGGAAGGGGAGAGGGGTTCTGGAGGGGAACTCTGGAAAAGGGATAACATTTGAAATGTGAATACATAAAATATCCAATAAAAAAAGATGTGTTTTGGAAGTAACTCCTGAACATATGGCCCCCGAAGAATGGTGATACACACAGTGTCACTCATTTGGAAAAAAAGAGTGTTCCGTCCTGTATGCATAAATCTTATAAATCTTTTGCATTGCAACCTATTTTTTTTTTTTTTTTTTGGTTTGGTTTTTCGAGACAGAGTTTCTCTATGTAGCCATGGTTGTTCTGGACCTCAATCTGTAGACCAGGCTGGCCACAAACTCAGAAATCCACCTGCCTCTGCCTCCCAGTATGCCACCACTGCCCGGCACAACCTACTTTTAATAAGGGTTTACCCTCATTTCTAGCCCACCACCCAGCAGAAGTAGTGGAAGAGAAAGGTTATTAGCATATGGGTGAAATGGACTTGTTCAGCAACAGTGCTTTGAAGGTGAGCTGAATCTTTGGCATTATTTCAATCCCATAGCAAACACCAAGTAAGTTTCAGCAGCTACAACATATTCCACTAGGCAGACAGACACCCAGCATATAACCACAGCTACAGTCCTGTCCTCTAAGCAGGCAGACACCAGGCACATATTCACAGTTACAGTCCAGTCCTTTCGTCAAGCAGGCACCAGGCCACTATAGTTTACTGCTGAAGAAACCTCCAGGCTCACCAACAGGCCTAAGGAAAGGTCACACAAGTGGCAAACTGCCATAGGAACCTCACCAGCATTTCTTGGGCGAGTTTCTCTCAAAGATAGCATGACCACTCAGCATTGTTGAGCTCATCAATGCTATGTATGGCAAACCAATACATGCGAGTCTTTAGCGAAGAATAGCGAGACACAGCAAACCAAGCCACGGCTCAGTGCTCATCTCCCACTATCTGTGTGGTCATATTTATATTTCTTCGTTCTGGGTCATTTCATGTGTTCGCTATATCCAAACATCCTTCCACCTGTGTCTGCTTCAGGAAAACAGTCTTTCACATGTGTTTGGTTTACCTAGACACTTTCACCTGTGTGTCCCAGGAAAACAGCCGCTTGACAGAACTCACTTTCCAAAGAGCTAGAGGTTTCCACTTCACCCCGCCCCACCAACAGCCACCACATTCCTTCTCCCAGCCAATAACAATTGCAAATAACTTCTTGTGAAAGGGTGGGATATTATGCCCACTCCCCTTTCCCTCATGATGCAATTTTTTTAGCTTGTGTTTGTGTAGCTCTTGTGAAAATGTATACATGTATGTCATCGGTCTCTGTGTGGATTGTAGCCTTGCTGTATATGCAAAACACTCTCTCCCTGGCTATTTTGCTTTTTTATTTTATTTCTTTTGAAAACACCCGATTGTTTATTAATTTAAGATACATTATTAGAGCATAGTTTTTGTACCCATTATTGATGGACACTACAGTGTTTTTAAATCTGTATAAACTCAAATCAGAGAAAAATTTCAGCATGGAGGAGGGTGATTCACATAAAATCTCTCTCCAAACTGAAAATGTTGGTAGTTAATTTCTTTACGTGTGTGGTTATGAGTAGGCTTAACATATCTTGTTGGATGACAATGCAGTGAACAGGTTTTAGCTATGCAAATGGACTCCAAGGCTGTTTGGGGGTTTATTTTTTTTAAAAGTACACAAAGTGGGGTGTATATGCAATGAGAGGTGAACTGGGTGAAGTTAAGGAGGGAGTGAACATGGAAAATATACAATGTATAAAATTCTCAACCATATACATATGAATATATATAAATCATAATATTATGCCATATTACAGTATATGTCAATGCTACAGGAAGTAATTAGGTATATATACCATTTTCTATTTTTGATCATTTGCCTTGTAGATATATTTCTGAAAGCACTACTATAAAAATCTAAGAACAGAAATAACTTTCTAAGATACTGTAGGTATTTTTGTTTTACTTTATTATATTTTATGTGGAATATGACTTTTATCTTAGTTCACATATATTTATTGACTTGAATACCCTTCATATGCCTTTTAGAACTATAAATTCTTTCATGAACAATCATTTGTGTTTGGAAATTTCAAGGGTTTAGTTTTTAACAGTTAGTTCTCATGAAATATGTTATTTTTGTCTCTACGAATACCAGTATTGGTAAATTTGAGTTATTTTCATCTTTTTCATTAAACTACCTTTAAAAATATTATTTAATTGTGTCTCAATGTGCCATTGTGTGCAGGGTACTTTCCCTTTTGCCTAATAATTTATTTTAAAAATAATTTTGTCTTTTCTTGCAATCATTTTCTTCCGGGTAACAATTCTTTCATTCTTCCTTCATTCTGGCAAAATTTTTTGTTAAGATTTTGTAAATGACTGCTGTGAGTTCTTTTTCGTATATCTGTGATAGTCATTTTGGCTGATCCATGAGGATTCCAAACCATTTAATTTTGAATGTCACATCCATTCCTGCATAACTACTCCTTCACACCAATACAATCTGATCACCAACCCCAATGGCCCTCATTCTTACCCTTATGCATTATTCTGAGTATTTGGAATACTTACAAATTCTCCTCTTTATACTCCTCATGGTTCTTATCAAGGCAACACTTTGCTTCTTGCAGCTACGCCAAGGCAGACTGCTGTTTTTCATGAGATTATACCTTTAGACCCTCTGGATTTTCTGCCAGCTAGACACAGTCTCTTTACCTTAATTCAGCACTAGGTAGGCCACGTGCCTGTGCACACAAAAGTCTAGAAACCCTGCATCTGTCACCCCTGCACACAACTTGTACTTGCACCCTCTCTGTCCTCAATGAAGGGCCTGCAATATAATGTGTAGGTGAGTGGAGATTTTCTCTGTGAATGCACCCTTGACCTGAAGCATTAGCATGCCAACTGAACTAATATTAAATATACTGGAGGTTTGACTTCTTATGTCCCCAACTCTGTGCTCTTCTATTAGCAATAAAATCTTAAATGTTTTTTTTCTTTCTTTCTTGTCCCTTTGTAGAATTTAGTTTACTTAATTTCTTTAGAACCTGCTATTTCTGATGTATTTTAAATAACCAATGGTGATTTTTTTCCCTTTTATTTATTGTCTTTTTCCAATTGTTAGAGAGGAAAACTATCCCCTTTAACCTATTATTCTTAATCTGAAAGCTCAAAGAATTTATTTTAAAAGACTAAAACCACCTCAAGCAATAATTTATAATTGATCTAAAAGTATCCATGCATCTTCTAATGCTTTATTGGATTACTGGCCTATGGCCTTTGGCCTATCTGATTTAATTGTCAGGTGTGTTTGTTCTTTGTTATAATGAATTCATGGGAAGATGCTTCAATATACTCCTCTGGCACAACAATAGGAGTCTGTGAGTAACAGAAGACCATTTCTGAATCAAAATTCATGTACAAGTTGTGGGGTGGTATATGCAGTGTGCCTCTGGGGAAGCATAGGCAGGATGCTGTTCTCTGTGAATTTGAGGCAGCCTGGTTTCAGTAGAGAGTTCAAGGCCAGGCAATGCTACATAGTAGGACTGTTTCATAATAATAAAAATAAATAAATAAATAAACCTCAAGTACAATGATCTTCTGAGTAGTAAGTGAAATTTACTCCCCTAATAAACCAGTACACAGGATACTTTAATAAGAGACTTTAGCTCATCGGCCATCTCAGGCATGAGAGAGATGGGGGCAGCAATAAGCATTCTTTGGAGTGGTGCTTTCTAACATAAGCATTTTTGTAAACATCATTTAACTGTATTACCATAGCATTCCTGACTATTAGAAATCTTAACCTCATCCCATAAATGGATATAGGTGCTTAGGCTTGCCAAGTCACATGCCTAACCCGTTATCCCACACACTGATGCAGGTAGACTCTTGCCAAGTCACATGCCTAACCTACTAGCTACCTTTTTTGAGCATGTACTATCCAAGGTCTCATATTTGTTCCTGCTTTTGATTCATCTGATATTTTCACTCTCACAAAATAGGCAAAGTATAAAGCACACCAGTGTAAAATGAACATCCAATGAAAAAGTGCCCAAACAAAGAGGAATAGCCACTACAAAAAAAAAATACTGTATGCATTCTACTTCATTCTTCCCAGAAATATTTTTCTGCAAATGTAAGTTTTGAAAGAAACCATATTCTGTGGAATCTGTTAAAAGTAATCCCTATGAAAAAAAAAGAGATTATTTATATTCAACAGAAATGAAAAGGTATTTACTTCCTGGGATCTTTGGAGCATTCATTAAAATTATCCCAGTAGTGGCCATTTCTAAGCTGGGAGTTGGATGTTCATTCACATGATACTCAAGAGTCTATGAGAGTAAAAAGAATAAGACTTAATATGCAGTATATACTTTAGTCAGCTGGATAATATTATGTTTGCTTATTTTCTGTAAAATCATCAAAAAAATACTTGCTGATATTCCTGGCCATTAACCAGAAGATAGAATATTAATGACAGATGACCATGGAACTTGATAGAAATAAATACTTTGTGGAATGCCTCACTGAGAAGAGACTAGGTAACTTTAAACAATGATGGTATGCATAGATTTAACTCTAAGCTTACTAGACTGACTAGTACAATTAAAACCTTCTCTACATCATATCTAGCTTAGTGATTTATCTCTGAGATTAGTAACTCTGGAGCTCCTCTTTGTAAGGCATATTATAAACACTACCTCATCTATTTCTGAACAATTCCATAGACACAAGGAAATTGAGGCTGTTGGAGCTTTGAAACAAAAAAGAGAGAAAATCATCCATATTAATATACATCCACTTAGTTATAGCCCCAGACTTTTGATTCAGTTGTGTTGATAGGAACCATCAAACTCCATAAAAGAATAATTCTTTTTTAATATTGGCTAGTTTCAGGTCAACTTGACACAAGCTAGATTTACCTGAAAGAAGGGAAACTAAACTGACAAACCGTCTTAGTAAGAACTGTTGTAGGACATTTTCTTAAATAGAAATTGATGTGGGAGGGCCTAGATTATTTTGAGTGGTCAATAATATAATAAAAAAATCTAGTGGACCATCCTTGGACTGATGGTCCTGGATTCTATAATAAAGTAGGCTGAAATGGGCTAGGTTGTAAGGAGCACTCATCCATGGCCTCTGCCTCAGTTCCTGCTTCCAGATTTTTGCCCTGCTTGAGTTTGTGTCCTTACTTCCTTGGATGATACTGTGATGCTGAAGCTAAAGTTGAGTAACTCATTTCCTCCGAAGCTACTTTAGTCATGGAGTTTTAGTCCAGCGATAGTCACCAAAACTAAGACATACAACCTTAGATATAAATACTTATAAAGAAAGAACTTTGTGTTGTACTTTCTTTCTCTTTCTTCCTTCCTTCTTTCTTTCTTTTTTCTTTCTTTCCTTCCAATGGAATGTTTTATGTCCTTGAGTTTGTTTTAATCCTGTCGTTACATTTGGCTTAATTGCTTTTCTGATATAGAATTAAACCTCCTCCAGGAAAAGAAAAAAACAATTTAAACAGAACTATTTCTTTGTATTCTATCTCATATAGCCAGTAGATGCAAGGAATATTAGAGGTCATGCTTGCGAATCAAAATGCCTTTGTTAACCAGACACAAAAAGAAAGGCTGGCCTAGATTACAGGGAGGAATCAGTAGGCCAGAGACTGAGCATCAAACCTCACATTTTCCTTGGCAGAGAAAGTTCTGTTGTGACTTTTTACTTCAACTACTCCTACATCCCAGCAAAAGTATCAAAAAATACACCAAACCTTGAATTTCCTTGTTTGAGGAAGAAAATGACAATTCCCATCAGTTCTATGTGCTGGAGGGACAATGCAAACAATATCATATCCTGAGAACAAAATAAATGTGACCATGCCTCCAACCTAAGAAGAGAGTGCTAACAAACAAGCCAACAAAGTCAATGTGCTGCAGACAGATACAACTCTTCAATAGAAATGCAGGATGCAGGTAGTGTGGCTCTGCTCCTAGTACGATCCCCCAAGCTCAATAGTTCAAACTCTGTGCTGAAAACAGTGGCATTCTTCTTTTCTACAAAAATAAAAAATGAAAAATAAAAGAGTATTAGTCATGATAACCACTAAATGGGACCAAAGCCAAGCTAAAAGGAATCTTAATTTACACCAGTTCAAACATCCCCTTTCACAAATGAACCAAAGAAAATTAATGCAATAATATGGGGAAAAAAACTGATGTGGCCTTAAAACCTGAACCAAGCTGAATTATTTCTGGGATTTAACAGAAAATCTTGGGCTTTTGGAGGGGTGTTCTTGTTTTCATTTTTGTTTTTGTTTTGAAGTATCAATATATAATTTTGCACTGTTTATTCTTTGGCATCAATGATTATTAAAGCTCTTGCATGCATGTTAACTAGGTTGTCCCCTGAAGGATAGATACACCAGAAAACATTTTGTAGCATGTCCATCAGATGAAAGGTATTTAAGCAAATTACAGAATTTATGGACTTTTTCCCACTTCAAATAGGCTCTTACCATCTTTCTCATTTTACTGCTTTGTGGGATGGATTGCCTAACTTTCATACATTATTCCAAGTCTATAAAAGATTATAGGTCAGAAAGAACAGATTTGAAAGTGGTTATTTTTTTCAATTCTATGTTCTTGAATTCAATCTTCTATTATTAGATTACAGCTTAAGAATCTATATTACTTTGTAAAAGTGATGCTCTACACAAATTGAACTGAGAGTGTGC
This sequence comes from Mastomys coucha, assembly GCF_008632895.1. Lineage (NCBI taxonomy): Eukaryota > Metazoa > Chordata > Mammalia > Rodentia > Muridae > Mastomys > Mastomys coucha. The sequence goes on from NW_022196897.1 coordinate 83,054,728, forward strand.
TTGAAAACATTGCCCTACTATTTTACACATTTTCCCTTTTATCTGAATATCCATTCCACTTCAATGCCAGAATCCTTTAGATGAAGAGGGCAGGCAATGGTCTCAGACACAGTTTGTTCTGCAATATACCAGTATGTTCTTTTTTCAATGCTTAATTTAATATCAGTTTGGGATTTAGTAACAATATAACAATCTTTTATCCAGAGACAAAATAGGACTGAGGCGATTGCACAGTTGTTAAATGTCTTGCCTAGCAAAAGGCTCTGATTTCCAACCCCAAAGCCCAAGGAAAACTAAGCATGGAACTTTAATCCCAGTGCTGAGGAGGCAGAGACAAACGGATCTACAGGGCTTCTGCTGGTGTAGGTACCAAAGAATCTCCAGAGTAGCAAAAACCTGTCTAGAAAATACAAAAGTAAAATCTTGACAGATGGTATCATAGTAATGACATCTTAGGTTGTTCTCAGGATTTCACATACGTATACAGATGTTCACAATCCTCCATAAGCAAAACGTTCCCCCAAACTCACCAGTGTGCATATATGTAAAACATGAACTAGACAGGTGCAGCCAATGGGAGTATATTATATTATACATAAGAGTTGCAGCATTGCTGCATGCTCCACACATACACACACACACACACAAACACACACACACACAAAAAGAGAGAGAGAGAGAGAGGGTGTGAGAGAGAGACAGAAAGGGAGAGAGAGAGAAAGAGAGAGAGAGAGAGAGAGAGGGAGAGAGAGAGAGAGAGAGAGAGAGAGAGAGAACATAAGCACTTAGTTCTCATCTCCTAGGGTGCTGATTTTGTGATTAAATCTGAAAATCCTTTAGTGACTGCTTGATTGGTAAATGAAATCAAGTGACCCTTGATTGGTAAATGGCAGCTTGGATGTTTCTGAGAAAGTGTCCTTTTAGATGAAGACAATGTGTAAATGAACGAGAAAGAAGTAGAAGGGCACAAATGACAATGGACCATACCAGATTATTTTCAGACCATATGATTTTACATGTGGGAAAGCTTGCACACTCAACCATGAAACTAGTAGAACTGATGTTCTTTCACTAAAATAGCTTTGTATAAAACTAAATTCCTAAATACAATAAACTTTCTCTTAAAAAAATATAAGAAATATCCTGAAAAATATGGAAATAATTCCTATTCATAATAGCTTCAAAATATATTTTGGAATAAACTGAGCCAAGAACAAAATAGATTCATTAAAAGTAAATTTTAAAATGATTAAAGAGGAAGTTAAAGAGACCCTAAACACAAAAGACCCCCTATGACCACAAATTGGAAACATTAATATCATAAATAGTAAAATTACCCAAAACTCTTTACAGATTTGATAATATCCTCATCAAAATTCCAAGGACATTCTTTACACTAATATAAAAACACTAAAGTTCATTTGGAAGCACTGAAGAGAGTAAATACCCCAAGCAACCCTGAGAAAACAGAACAATAAAACAGACATCACCATATCTTGTTTTAAGATATTAGAGAGAGCTGTAATGACAGAACAGCATGGTACTGGCACAAAATAGACATTGGGGCACACACACACACACACACACACACACACACACACACACATGAATACTCCTACACACCTATTGTCACCTCAGTTTTGCCAAAGATGAAAGAAGGTTATGGTTAAATAGTGTTTTCAGCAAGTGGTACTAGGAAAGAGGTGTATATATGTCAAAGAATGTGAAAGGAACCAGATTGATTATTCTGTTAAAAAATCAACTCCATATTGATCAAAGACCATGAAGTGAGATCTAAGTCTGAGAAGGTTAGAGGGAAATTTAGTAAAACCCTTGCAATGTATTAGCATAGGCAAAGACTTTCTGTAAATGACTCTAGTGGTTCGGGAAATGGAATCAAGAATTGACAAATAACTTTTTTTTTTTTTTTGAGACAGGGTTTCTCTGTGGATCCCTGGCTGTCCTGGAACTCACTCTGTAGACCAGGCTGGCCTCAAACTCAGAAATCAGCCTGCCTCTGCCTCCAAAGTGCTGGGATTAAAGGCGTGCGCCACCACCATCCGGCTGATAAATGAACTTTTGTGAAATTAAAGAAATATATATATATATATATATATATATATATATATATATATATATATATATATATATATATATATAGTTCTTAAAAAAAGAAAAAAAACCAATCATCTGAGGAAGCAGCCCATGAGTGGGAAAAACAGTCACTGACCTACAACTGACAATGTATAGAATATAAAAAAATGTTTAAAAAAAACAAAGCCACATAGCCACTCAGTAAGTAGGTAAATAATAGACCAAACAGGTCTCTTAAGATGAAGTAAAACTGCCCAGAAATTATGAAAAATATTTGGATTTGAGAATTCAATCATCAGGAAATGCAAATTATAATATTTCTTCTCATTACAATCAGATTTGTAATCATTAAAAAGAAAAATTACAGCAAAAGGGCTTTTGGAATTTAAATAGTTATCTTCAATACTGCTTGGGCCAAGAGAAATTAGTCTAGACACTATGAAAATCAGCTTACATTCCAAAACAACTAAACTAAACCTACAATATGATTGACATTTTGGCCTTCCTGAGTGTATCTGAAGAGTGTAAAATTGACATATCATATTGATGCATACATATCTATGTTGCACCAGCAATAACCACACTAGTCTAGTTACAGCCTCAGCTTAGGTGTCTTTCACCAATAAATGGATAAATAAAACATGACATATTTGCAATACACAATTTTATTCAGCTATTAGGAAGGATAAAATGCCTTTGTAAGAAAATGGATGTACCTGGAGATTATTGTATTAAGCAAAATAATACTAAGTGAGAAAGATAAATATCCCATGATAACTGTCTTTTGTGGATCTTGATTTTCATATAGAAACAGAAAATATTGGATGTAAAAGTAGAAACAAGGGTGAGAAAAATGGCTTAGTAGTTAAGAACTCTTACTGTTCTTCTAAAGGACTAGTATTTGGATGCAAGCTCTGACTCCAAGGGATATGATGGTCTTTTCTAATCTCTACCCAGCCCTGAAAATGACAAATCTAATAAAACCATTTTCCTTCTCAGTATATGCTTATTCATACATATTTTGGTATAAGCAGCCTCAGCTTATTTATCCCAATAAAAAAAGATAGTTAAAATTCGGGAGCAAGTTATATCCCCTGCCAGCTGCATTTTCAGTTATATCCAGTCTCCAGAAAGTCAAGATACCAAAAACAAAACAAAATAAAAACAAAAATAAAACAAAAACCATGTGTATCCAGCCTGATAGACCTGTGCCTGTCAGAGCACACATGAACAGCCTGGTTGTGTGTCATGCCTGGAATTCCAACAATTCCATCTTGCAGTAACACACACACACACACACACACACACACACACACAGAGAGAGAGAGAGAGAGAGAGAGAGAGAGAGAGAGAGAGAGAGAGAGAGAGAGAGAGAGGGAGGATTTAGGACCTTGGCAGGGAATCACACCTATATTTCTATTTATTTTTGATTGATTGTCTCTGATTTCCACAGGTCACATTTCTCTGAGGAATTATACTCCTGGCACATTTAGAGTCCTTGTAGAAATTTTAAAATAACAAATGTGCAGCCAATCTCACTGTTCATGTACACTTATTATATCCTAATGATCTAATAGATTTGTTTTCATGGAGTGTTATTCAACATAATACTCTCTTAATTCTTGATATAAGCTGAGCCCTAGTATGACCATGTTCTCTGCTTTGCAGTGAAACTCGATAAATATTTGGCTATGGTGCCTCAGCTATAGTGTTTGAATGTCGCTTCTGACTCCTACCTCACTTCAGAAGTCTTTATTATTATGATGTAGGTCTCTACTTGACAATGCCATTTTACTAGTACAAATTATCTGAGTACAGTCAGCTTTCAGACACACAGAACTTCTTTAGTAGTTGGTATTACACTGTAGAAAACTAATAATGGCAAGTAAGAGGAAGCATATCATTCCAAAGGAACACAGCAAAATGCTAAAGAAGGGAAGGACCAGGTGAAAAGACTGTAAGACGTGGTGGAAAATGATATAAGTCTCTTTAGTGCTTGCCTAAGAATTTTCACCTCTTATGCAAGCATACCACTTGTGTCCACGCCACCTGAAGCTTTTATCAGTGTTCACAATCACTAACAAAGAAAAATTTGAAAAAAAAACTTTCTCAAACACTATCCCAGTAGTGTAGCTAAATTTTTTTTCATCAGTAATGGCTCTGTGGCCACATCTTTTTCTTTTAAGAAAATTGAAGCTCATACAAATCAATTTAAACATCTATGCCTCATCAAGCAAAAGGACAGTTCATGGAAATATAAACGATCATATATTAATTTGGTAAATTAAACACAACACATGCAGACACATGACTTCAAAGTATTGTGATTTAAACAAAAGTGAACAAAACTTGGTTAGGAGAGAAGGGAAGAATTAAGTATAGTATATATAATAGAAATTACTTAGACTCCTTTGATCAAGGCATCATTAAAATATCCTTTCTTTGAGCTTGTGCATTAGTTTAATAATCAACTGGTATGCTATCACAGAATATGAAAAACTACCTGATCATTAAGCAATGCATTCATATCAGAGTCATCTTCCTTGATTTTAAGTAACCTCCCTCTATTTAAGTCACATCTTTGTCAATATAGTATGCAACATTAAAGTGATCAGATAAATGCACAAAATTACTATCGAAATGAGGTGAAAAACACTGGCAATATGACTTGCAACATGACTGTAAATATAGTAGGCATTCTGTAATTATTAGCTATCTGCATTTACTTTAGTTGTAGAATATTTTTGAATACTTCTTGCAGGTTCTAACTCTAAGGCAAAGATTAGAGACCTCAGTGGGATGCCTGAGACCCTCCTGCAGACTGTTACAGATACTTTTCAAATGGATTATGTGGTAAAATAAGTTTAGGCATGGCAGATTAAGCGCCCATTTCTTCACCACAAGAATATTGAAAGCTTTTAATAGGCTAATTTCCAATGTGAATCTCCAAAGAAGATGGAGAATTCAATGGTTCTAATGCATTTTCTAAAGTAGCCCTCCATCTCTTGAACATTTTGAAGATCTCTGTTCCTTCATATATATTTTAGGAAGATTTGTAGGTACTCTTGAAATGAATGACAGAGTGTTATAAACTCCTTTGGTTCTTACTTATTTTGAAGCCTTGCTGATAATCATGTATATGATCAAACATGCTTTAAAATGCTCCGTAAATATCAATATTTTAACAAAGTTCTTTAAAATACTCCTTAAATATCAATATTTTAATAACATTTGTCTTAAATATCACTTTTCTCTTCTTTAGTCAACTTTAAAGTTAAATTCAGTATGTGAAATGAGTATTTGTCACTTGCCTTGCTAAACCTCATAATATACTGCAGTATTTTCATCCCACACTTGCCATCTTCATGTACACACACACACACACACACACACACACACACACACTCGCACACATACAACCACAAGGGGAGTCACTCATCTGCCCTTCCTCAATCACCTTTACTCATCCTAACTTCAAAATGCACACTACTATCAATAATGTAGAGAGTTAGAAAGACTCTTTATGCATCATCCCTGGATTTCTATACCTCCATGATAATTTAGAGAACTGTGAAGTCCCACAGCTAGCTCTAGCGCTTGATCAAAATCAGAGTATCTCAATTCTTTGATCACAATTTATTGATCAACAATGAAACTGAGTCAAGTAAGACAGTAAGAGAGTAGTTACATCATATTGATAACTATAATTTGAAGAAATTTATTTTGCCAGTTTATCTTAAAAGAGGAGTATGTGAGTCCTACTGAAAGCCATTCATCACTTCCTTTCAATTTATTTTTTATGTCAAACAGTTTTCAGGTAGAATTTAAGGGGATTCTAGAGCTCAGAATGATGCAGTAAAGGGTAGAGAGATGTAGAGAGATAGTACTAGCAATTGTTGCCTTTGGATAACTCCTAGCTGAGATTATCTCTGTATCTGGGTTTTGTAAAAGCATAAGTCTGTAATTCTTTTGGCTCATAACCTATTTAATTCTTCTGATTATTACTAAATGTTTTCTCACAAATTGACTTATTTTATTACTACAAACTACTTTTTATGAATAATTTTTTTCTATTCTCTTGCCTAACATTATTTGGTAAGACAATTCTGATATTCTTATTTCGTTTCTATGTGTTAATTAAAAATTAAAATAAGATGTCAAAAACTGAAAACGCTAAAACTCTAAACATGAAGACTACATCAAAGTTAACATCTGACAATTCAGGCTTTGGTATGTTTAAAGAAGCACGTGTTTCTAAATTCCCCAAGGAATAATGATGAATGAAATATGCTTCATCTCATACCTTTCTGTTGTTATATTATTCTACATTAATATTTCTATACAAGTTTTTTAATAGAGCCTAAAATTATTACTGGGAAGGCTGAACTTCATCCTGCATTATCAAGCATATTTATAGAATTTCTATGTTTGCTCACCCAAAAAAGTGCAAAACTAAGCATAATTCATTCAGGGCCATTTATGAATACATTAATTACTAAAATAAATAAATAGAAATAAATAAATAAATAAATAAATAAATAAATAAATAAATAAATAGTGAACATTTTACTGTGGTGACATAATGAACTTAATACTTCAAGTATACACTCTGGCAGAAGGTCACTCATTTCTACCAGCCTTCACCTTTTTTCAAATCTTGTTTATTTCTTCCTTTATTTTTCATGTCTTGAAACTTTTTTTAATAATTTGCACATATGCTTATTTTTTAAAAATCTATGTCTTATTTTCCTTTATGATATCTTTTTTCTTTTATAGCTCCTTTTACAATTGATGTCTTTTTTCTTACAAACTTTAAAAAAAAATATGTAAACACAAGTAGTTTGTAAAACAGCATCCAGAGAAATACAGAAGGATTTTTTTTTATTAGATATTTTCTTTATTTACATGTAAATTTCTCCTTTCCCAGTTTCCCCTCCAAAAACCAAAGAAACAAACAAAAACAACAAAAACAAACCCCTGTTGCCTCCCCCCTCCCATGCCTGCCACCCCGCCCTCTCCCACTTTCCGGCCCTGGCATTCCCCAACACTGAGACCGAGAACCTTCACAGGGCCAAGGTCCTCTCCTCCTATTGATGATTGAATTTGCAATCCTCTACTATACACATGCTACCAGAATAATCAGACCCCTCCATGTTCAGTCCTTGGTTGGTGGTTGAGACCCAGGGAGCTCTGAGGGTACTAGTTAGTTCATATTGCTATTCGTCCTAAGGGGCTGCAAACCCCTCAGCTCCATTGGTCCTTTCTCTAACTACTTCACTGGGGACCC
>NW_022196897.1:83062364-83063355 GCF_008632895.1 Mastomys coucha
TCATAAATTTATTGTTTTTAATAGCTGAATAGCACTCCATTGTGTAGATGTACCACAATTTCTGTATCACCTCCTCTGTTGAGGGACATCTGAGTTGTTTCCAGGTTCTGGCTATTATAAATAAGGCTGCTATGAACATGGTGGAGCATGTATCCTTCTTACATGTTGCAGTATCTTTTGGGTATATGCCCAGGAGTGGTATAGCCCTGTCCTCCGGTAGTACTATGTCCAATTTCTGGAGGAACCACCAAACTGATTTCCATTGTGGTTGTACCAGTTTGCAATCCCACCAGCAATGAAGTAATGCTCCTCTTTCTCTACAACCTCTCAAGCATCTGCTGTCACCTGAGTTTTTTATCCTAGCCATTCTGACTGGTGTGAGGTAGAATCTCAGGGTTGTTTTGATTTGCATTTCCCTGATAATTAAGGATGTTGAACATTTCTTTAAGTGCTTCTCAGCCATTCAGTGTTCATCAACTGAGAATTCTTTGTTTAGCTCTGTACCCCATTTTTTATTATTATAAATGAGTACACTGTAGCTGTCTTCAGAAGCACCAGAAGAGGGCATCCGATTTCATTATGGGTGGTTGTGAGCTACCATGTGGTTGCTGGGATTTGAACTCACGACCTTCAGAAGAACAAACGGTGCTCTTACCCGCTGAGCCATCTCACCAGCCCCCTGTACCCCATTTTTAATAGGGTTATTTGGTTCTCTGGAGTCTAACTTCTTGAGTTCTTTGTATACATTGGATATTAGCCCTCTATTAGATATAGGGTTGGTAAAGATCTTTTCCCAATTTGTTGGTTGCCATTTTGTCCTATTGACAGTGTCTTTTGCCTTACAGAAGCTTTGCAACTTTATGAGGTCTCATTTGTCAATTCTTGATCTTAGAGCAAAAGCTATTGGCGTTCTCTTCAGGAAGTTTTCCCCTGTGCCTATTTGCTCGAGGTTCTTTCCCACTTTCTCTTCTATTAGTTTCAATGTATCTGC
>NW_022196897.1:83064770-83065239 GCF_008632895.1 Mastomys coucha
TCTGTCTAGAAAATTGTCCATTTCATCCAAGTTTTCCAGTTTTGTTGAGTATAGGCTTTTGTACTAGGTTCTCATGATTTTCTGGATTTCCTAGTGTCCATTGTTATGTCTCCTTTATCATTTCTGGTCTTGTTAATTAGGAAAATATCTCTGTGACCTCTAGTTAGTCTGGCTAATGGTTTATCTTTTTTGTTGACTTTCTCAAAGAACCAGCTCCTGGTTTGGTTGATTCTTTATATAGTTCTTTTTGTTTCTATTTGGTTGATTTCAGCCCTGAGTTTGATTATTTCCTGCCTTTGACTCCTCTTGGGTGAATTTGCTTCTTTTTGTTCTAGGGTCTTAAGGTATGCTGTCAAATTGCTGATGTATGCTCTTTCCAGTTTCTTTTTGGAGGCACTTATAGGTATGAGTTTTCCTCTTAGGACTGCTTTCATTGTGTCCCATAAGTTTGGGTATGTTGTGGCTTCAT
>NW_022196897.1:83066759-83067906 GCF_008632895.1 Mastomys coucha
TTAAGTGTTTCTACTTGTTTACTTGTGATCTCCTATAATTCTTTATGGGATTTTTTTGTTTCCTCTTTTGTACCTCTTTACCTGTATTCTCCTGTATTTTTTTAAGGGAGTTATTCCTTCTTAAGTTCCTCGGTCAGCATTGTGAGATGTGATTTTAGATCTAATTCTTGCTTTTCCGATGTTTTGGGTTATCCAGGACTTGCTGCTGTGGGAGTACTAGGTTCTGATGAAGCCAAGTAGTCTTGGGTTCTGTTGGTAGGATTCTTGCCTTTGCCTTTTGCCATCTCTTGATTTTTTGGTGTTAGATGTTCTTAGTGTCTCAGACTAGAGCTTGTCCTGTCCCTGCCGCCCTGCAAGTGCCCTGTGACTCGTGGGGCCTGTGCCTCCTGGCTGGCTGCTCCAGTCTTAGAAACTCACTGGAGAGAAAATGGGGGCTCTCACCCAAGTCTCTGGGTTATGGCGCTCCCTGGAGATTGGCCCTCCACTTGCAGGTAAGGGGCAGAGAAGGATGTTGATCCACCTCTGTCACTCAGAAGCTGAGAGGATCATGTCCCTGCCGCCCTGCAGCTCCCCTGGGACTCATGGGGCCCATGCCTCCTGGCTGGCTGCTCCGGTCTTAGAAACCATACAGAAGGATTTTTAATGACATGATTAGAAGGTGAAAAATGGAGCAAGTATATATCCCATCTACTGAGTTAAAAGGATATGTGGTTTACTTCATTGAGTAAGACAAGAATAGTGAGAACTTGCACATTAACTCTAGATAGTTATGAAGCTCCTTTGACATATTTTATATAGCCCTCAGCACTCTAGTTGCCCTAACTCACTATATATTTATAGTGGTTTGCTAAAATAACTACAATTATTATTCTCATTTTATAAATTAAAGAACAAGAACTTTAATAAGTAATATAACCTGTCCAAGGTGGCACAGGCCGTGAATAGAAGAGTTGAAATATAGATTTGGAAACTCTGGAAAATGGCTATTCTAGACTCTATGCTACTCTTGTATGATGGAGTCATTTTTCAGTCCTCGGTTGACTTGAATTTGAAAATCACCTTCATCTTCTTTTACAGACCTCCACCAATCTTAGAAACTCAGAGGCTCTGATTTTCTTTCTACCATTCCTATAGTGTAATTTTGCAG